>NC_051395.1:36050762-36083748 GCF_015228065.2 Penaeus monodon | reverse complement strand
AAATGGAAAAAATTGCCCATACAATTAAAATTGAAAATTTGTTTTTTTTTAAAAATTAAAAACCAACCATATTTTTTTAATTTTTTAAATTATATATATATATATATATATAAAAATTTGAATATATATAAAAAAATAAATATTTAGTTTTCTTATTATTCTTAAAAAATCAAAATTTTTTTTTTTTTTTTTTTCCTAAAATTTTTCTTTAAAAATCTATATCTATATTTTTTTATTTTTACTTATATTTATTTTATTTCTATTTATTTGTTTCCCTGCCTTTAATACTTTCTCTACTTTATTGCCTGTTATTTCAAAAGACTTGAATGGTGTACGTTAGATCAGTTTTTTTCAGTGGAGTAAAATTGAATGAAAAATTTAGGGGTTTTAATTATTTTTTAAAATATAAAGAGTGTAAGTGTCAGGAGTCATGGAATCAAAGTATTTACTATAGTTTTTCTTTTTTTTTAAAGGCCATTCAGGAAAAATGTATCCCCTTTTCCCCTGAAACATGTCTTTTTTGTTTCTCACCCCTGGAAGTATATCAAAACTTTTTCCTTCATTCGAAAATTTTTTTTTTTGGGGAAAAAATATTATCAGCGATCCTCGTATGCCCTTTGTATTCTCAACATGTATTTTTATTACCCAATAAACCTCCCAAATTCCACTCCTAACCTTTTAACAATAACATGAAAAATATTAGAAAAATTTTATAATTATTTATTGTTATACTGCCAATCTATTAAATTATTGTTACTAAAAACTGCAATTTGACTATGGTAAACCAAGGGGAGTATGGAATGTTTACTAAACTGCCCCCGTTGAATCTACTCTCTCTTTAAAAAAATTAGCAGTTTTTGGGGAAGGTAAATACTGATTTTTTTTTTTTTTTCTTTTCTTTTTTTTTTCTCTTTTTTTTTTAATGCGTGTGTTTTCCCATAGTTGCCATTTACCTTAAATAAAATTTGTATTTTCCTTTACTCACCCCTTCCCCTACAGTATATGTAGTATTTAGGCATTTCTCCCTCCCTAAATACTGATATAAATTTTCCTCAAATGAACATCTATACGGTTATCTGTCTCCTAAACAAACCAAACAGGGGGAAAAAGGGGGGAAAAATTCCTGGAAACGCTGTTCTGGGAGTCAACACCGAAGCCTCCTTTAATTTTTTTAGTGTCCCCCGGAGCTACTGAAAGAATAATACGAGTCGTTTCCTACCCTCATCTTTTGGAATGCCTTTTTGCATTACCAACAGGACTATTTTGCCTTTTGCTTTCTATTGAATTTGCTGTCTATTTTTTTTCCGTTGAATCGAGTAATGGATGCACAAAGTATGTTATGTTTCGAGGGTATGCGTTTACGTATTTGGTTTATTTATATGTACTGGTTTACTCCTCTCAACGTTGGTGCGTGGCTTACATGTACTGCTAATAAAATTTTAACATATATATATTTAATATAATAATATATATATATATATATATATATAATATATATATATAAGCATTTAAACATTTTATTGATGTAGCTATGTCAACCTTACATAACCCTAGAGTTCAGCATATATTTACCTACCTATATGTTTAGTAGTTAACTTTTATTACATATTAGTACTACTCCTGTAATCACTGAAGAACCACGATATACATTTGAGATTACGGATGAAAAGAATATTGGGGAAAATCGTTTAAAATATTTTTATCATATTTTCATCTTTCTCTGTCGCACTCGTCTCTCTCTCTCTCTCTATCTCTTCCGTCTCTCCATATCATCTCTATATATATAGATATATCTATATATCTATAGAAAGAGAGAGAGAGAGAGAGAGAGAGAGAGAGAGATGAGACAGGAGAAAAGATGAAAATTGGATAAAAATATTTTAAACGATTTCCCAATATTCTTTTCATCGCAATCTCCAATGTATATCTGTGGTCTTCAGATGGATTACAGAGAGTAGTAACTATATGTAATAAAAGTTACTTCTAACATATAGGTTTAGTAAATATACTGCTGAACGGGGGGGTGTAGGGTATGTTATAGGTAATAGCTACATCAAGAAAAGTTTACATTGCTTATATATATATATATAATATATATATATATATATATATATATATTATAATATATATATATGTTTTTTTTTTTTTTTAAAAATTTTTTTTTTTTAAAAAACCTTTTATTAATGCAGTACATGTAAGCACGCACCAGTCCGTCTCGGAGGAGTAAACCACTACATAAAGATAAACAAATACTTAAACCGGCAATCCCTCGAGCAGTAACATACTTGGTGCATCCATTACTAGGATTTCAACGGAAAAATTAGACAGCAATCAATAAAACAATGCCAATAGTCCTGTGTAATGCAAAAGGCCATTCCAAAAGAGAGGGAGGAAACACCTCGTATTATTCTTTCGATGTAGCTCCTGGGACCTAAAACATTCAAGGAGGCTTCGGTGTTTCGACTACAGGAAACAGCTTTTCCAGGGAATATTTCCCCCCTTTTCCTGATCTGGTTTTGTTTACGGAATTACGATAACCCGTATAGATGCTATCATTTGAGGAAATTTGATTATCAGTAGTTTAGGGAGGAGAACATGCCTAAATACTACTATACTGTAGTGGATGGGGTGGAAGTAATGAAGGAAAATACAAATATTAAGTTTAAGGTAAATTTGCAACATATCAGGAACACACGCATTGAAAAAAAAGAGAGAAAAAAAAGAAAAGAAAAGAAAAAAAAAATCAGTATCTTACCTTACCAATAACTGCTAATTTTAGTTAAAGAGAGTAGTAGATTCAACGAGGCAGTTTAGTAAACATTCCACTTACTCTCCTTTGGGCTTACCATAGTCCAAATTGACAGTTTTTTAGTAACAATAAGTCTTAATAGTATATTGGCAGTATAACAATAATAATAATTATAATATTTATCTTAATATTGTTCATTGTTATTGTTAAAAGGTTATGGAGTGGCAATCTTGGTGAGGTTCATTTGTTACATTAATAATACATGTTGAGAATACAAAGGGCACTACGAGGATCGCTGCATAATTATCTTTTTCCCGAAAAAACTACTTTTCTGATATGAAGGTAAAGAGTTTGTGGGAGTATACATTCCCAGTGATGAGAAACAAATGACCATGTTTCAGGGCAAAAGGTGATACATTTTCCATGACATGTGCCTTAAAAAAACAGAAACTATAGTAAAGTACTTTGTATTCCATGACTCCATGACACTTACACTCTTTGATATTTCAAAACACTAATTAATCCTATAATTTGATCATTCAATTTACTCCACTGAAACATCTGATCTAACGTACACCATTCAAAGTCTTGTTGAACATAACATGGCAATAAAGATAGATGAAAGTATATAAAGGCAAGCGAACAATATAAATATGAATATAAATATAAATATAAGTATAAATATAAATATAGATATAGATATAGATATAGATATAGATATAGATATAGATATAAATATATATATATATATATATATATATATATATATATATATATATATATGTATATATGTGTATTATTAGACATCATATGTATAGATGTATGCATATACTATATGCTGGTGTGGATATGTATAATATATATGTACATATATATATATATATATATATATATATATATATATATATAATACAATATAATATAGCGTATAACAAAAGGCATTTATTGCCACAGTGTGATTAAAATACACAACTAATAGGTTTATACATATTGTGACATGTGTGATGGGAAACGAGGTTTATGTTTTTACGGTCAATTCTCGAAAAAAATGTGAACCTCTTAAAAAGAATTTCCATAAATAATTCAATTTGTATGCTAATACCAAGTAAAGTTCTTTAAAAAAGGAGCACGGTTAAATATCCAATATATATTTTTAAAAGAAGTGATTTTTTAAAAATCATCATGTCAAAAGATGAACACATAAAGAACTATTATTATTAATTAGATTTACATAAGTGTGTCATAAAATGTTTTAACTCTGACTGTAAACGTAACTCCACAACATGTTATAAATTTGTTCACAACAAAAAGAAAAACATATCTGCACAGTTTTCGCTGTGGAAGAGGAAAGTTTTTATTGCAGCGTCGTACATATAAACAACTTTGCACATTTACGGCAATCGTAAAAGAAAGACCTCAAAGATTACGCTAAAGCGAGGAGTTTGGATTGGCCAAAAGCTTTATGCTGAGTACAATAATTACAATGATGTGAATTCTGATGCTGGGAGATGTTTCCTATTCCACACACGCCGTTACTGAGTTTGCCCGTTAGACAAATGAAGGGCCTGTGGGCCTCCGGTGTGGAGTAAACCTACGTTCGTTGTCGTAGATCTTTTGGGAAACGTAGTGGTGTTTCAAAGGTGGCCTGTAGGTCTGTTTGCAGGGGGCGAGCTTCTTGGAAGAATTCGCCGGGAACCACGAGGGGGTCGCCGAAAACCATCTCTGCTGGGAAGACGTCGAGCCCTTCCTTTGGAGTCGTTCCAAGGCCGAGAAGGACCCAAGGAAGTTGCGAAAACCACATTGAGTTGCTACATCGAGAACATCGAGAACAGGTCATAGCAGCCTGTCAGGGTTCGTGAAATGCTATCACCATGCCATTAGCTTCCGGGTTGTAGGCCATGGTGTAATAGCTGCCCCAGGGACATCCAGAGCTGCAAAGTGAAAGAGGTGCCTCGTTATGTCCTTACACTTGAGGGAAGTAATGGATGTTCGGCAGCCTGACGTCTCGGCGTCCTGTTGCTGCTCTTTAGCGAGTTGGTTGTAATCGAGCCCTAAATGAACTGCGTCGATGGAAACTCTGGGCGTCGGTTACAGGATTTTTCCTGCCCGGTAGATGTCGAATGGTGCAGTTGAACTCGGCGATGGCAGAGAGTTGACAGCGCTGGCAGAGGGACCATGTGCCAGTTTGTCTCGTGGAGTCGTGGACTAGTGGCATGTGATCTGTCTGAACTGTGAAGGTGTTGCCCTCAAGAAAATTGGCGGAAATGACGGACAGCTTGATGAACGGCGAGGAGCTCTCTATCAAAAGTTGAGTAGTTCTTTTCGGCCTTCAGTAATTTGCGGCTGAAGAAACCCAAAGGGCGGGGCAGTCCTCCGACTACCTGCTCGAGTACAGCTCCGATAGCGATGTTGCTGGCATCTGTGGTGAGGAGAAAGCTTTCCCGGGGTGGGAAAAACGAGGTGGGCTGACGCGGCGAGAGCTTTCTTGGCCTTATGAAAAGCATCTGCTTGAGGGGGGGGCCACATCAGGTCATTAGGTTTCCCTGCAAGTGCACTGTACAAGGCTTCCATGATGGATGCGATGCTGGGCAGGAAGCGGTGATATTAGTTCACCCATTCCCACGAACTCTTGGAGGGTCTTGTCTCTCTGACGCCGGAAACACGCTTGTTGTATCGCACTACCAGGCCACTCTTCTGCAGGCGGTCTCAAACTGCAGAGATGTGTTGCAGATGTTCCTGTTTGGAGGATAAGATGAGGATGTCGTCGATGTAGCAGACGCAGAAGGATAAATCACCCAAGATACCATCTACCATCCGCTGAAAGGTGGCTCCGGCGTTTCTGAGACCAAACAGCTAGTGAAGTGAGAGTGGAAAGTACCAAGGCGTGGTAGACAGCCAGTTTGGGATGTCTTCTGGGGCATTGAGTACTTGGTAGTACACCTTCAGTCGGTCAGCTTGAAAAAAATCTGTGGAGGAGGAAGGGACATCCCGGCGGGATGTTAGGCAGCGTTGCTAGTGGTCTGGTCTGTAAGCTATTTGAGCCTCTGTTAGTCACCACAGGGACGAAGGGAGCCGTCCTTTTTTACCACTATGTGCAGAGGGGATGCCCAAGGACTTGACGCCTTTTGACATATGCCCAGGCGCTCCAGCTCTTCGAAGGTCTACTTTGCCGCGGCGTGTTTGTCGAGTGATAACCGACGAAACTTGAAGAACACTGGAGGGGCTTGATGTCTTGATATGGGGATAGATCACCGTGCTTGGTTGGAGATTGAGGTCGGCTTCATCCATCTCCTCTGCGGTGGGGATGAAGCAAGTCCAGCTTTCTCGCTGTTCCATCGGCTGCTGGAGGGAGTCTTGCCAGAGCCTTCCTCTCGAGAAAGGCGTTGGAAGGTCTCTGGTCGCAGAGGGGCTGCTTGGTGAACTGGAGGAGCTGGAGGAGGAGGAGCTTAGCAATCGAGCTTGACTTGCGCTGCCGCGGCTGGAGGGGTTGGTTGACGTATCGTCGGATGGCATGTTGAAGGGCGAAGTGGTTGCAGGAGGGCGGATGCCGTTGTTCGAAGTCCGGGGTCACCAATGTAACCGTAGCTAACTGCAGTTTCCTCAGAGCTGAGAAGGATAAGTAAAAAAGTGGTTACAATCATTTTACAAAGGTTAGATTTATATATACAAAAGGTGAGAAATCACAGAAAAAGCAATAACCAATCACAAGTGGCCACCCCTCGCATGATCTAGGGGCGTGGCTTGCTTGGCGAATGACGAGCAATCGTCTGCTCGCGTGATCATAGCGTGGCGAATGGCAAGCGGCCATCCACTCGCGTGATCATCGCTTGTTACCGCCGGGTTGAGCATACTAGCGACCAAGCGGTTACACTTCTAACATTAGGACCCTGGACTTAGCACCTAAACTATTCAAACTACAAGTAAAGACCCTAACTTCAACAACTCTTGCAGCTCCTTCTGCTGAGACTGAACTACAAGCAGGTTCCTTCTGCATTCAGCAAGTCCACTAAGTAAAAGTATTCTCGGTTAGTAATTACAAAGTCCCGTTTCAGTTAAGTTGATGAAAAGAGAATACAACTGGCAAGTAAATCACATTTTCCTGATTAAAAAAAAGATATAAAATATAATATAAAATGTTTGCAAGGTGAAACTAAGAACAAAGGAAAACTGAATAATATAAAATAAAGTCGCTTTTAAAGAAAAAACAGGAAACCCAAGCACTTAGAAAACGGGGAAAGTTTTACATCGGCATAGTCGTCACACATTTAAAAAAGGTATGGATTTTTACAATTGACATACATTTACTTTGATATTATATATGAGATGCACATGAACCGGTAAAAATCTTCGTTCCCGCGTAACAATGTTCCACAGTATTTACAGATGTGTGTTGTAATCCCCAAGACGCTGCATATCTTGTTAAATGATATACATGTATATATCCATGTCAATAACATGCCTATAGACATATGCATATATATGCATTCTATATATATATCATACCTACAACATATAGATCGCATATAATAAAAGTATATATATAGTATATGATATATATATTAAATAGTGATATACATGATACGATACAAATATCTTTATTACATTAGGTACTTATAATATACTCTATACATCTATTATATAGTATATACTAAGGCATATATAATATATATATATCTATATTCTCTAATATACTATATGTGAGTGTGTGTGTGTGTTGTTTGTGTGGGGTGTTGTCGTGGTGTGTGATGTGTTTTGTTTATGTTTATTTGTATATAGGTGTAGTTATATAACATAACGATCAATACTTCAGTATATGGATATATATATATATAATAGATATATATATATACATATATACAGATATATATATATATATATATATCTCGAAATATATATATACACATGTATATGCACTTTATTGTGTGTGTGTGTGTGTGTTGGATGTTTGGTGTGTTGGTGTGTTGTACAGATTATCATATTTTATATATACATATTATATGTGTTTAATATGTTTATAGTGGTGCCATATATATATATAGATATATATATTATATATTATATATATATATATATCTTCCTTTAGTTTTTTTTAAACCCATTTATATATTTATATATATGATCTATCACTCTATATCTCTCTCTATATCTATTATAGTCTACTGTGGTGTGTGTGTGTGATGCTGGTGCGTGTGTTTGTTGTGTGTTTGTGTGTGTGTGTGTGTGTGTGTGTGTGTGTGGTGTATGTGTGTGTGTGATGTGTGTGTTGTCTATATTCTATCGCTATATATATAGTATATATCTATATATAATCTTATCTATCCCTTCTGTAACTATATATACATAGATCTAGAGCTATATCTATATACTATAATTATGAATATATATATTATCTAACCTACAGCACTCTCTATCTGCCACATCTATCTATCTTCTCATATTATCAGAATTACTCATGGGTGTGTGGGGTGTGTGTTGTTGTGTGTGTGTGTGTGTGGTGTGTGTGTGTATATTTTGTATATATATATTTATATATATACATTATAAATACATATATGTGTGTGTGGTGTGTGTGTGTGCGTGTGCGTGTGCGTGCGTGTGTGTGTGTGTGTTGTGTGTGTGTGTTTGTGGTGTGTGGGGGTGTGTGTGTTTTATCTGTGTCTGTGTGTTGTGTTGTGTGTGTGTGTGTGTTTGTGTGTGCATGTGTGTATATACAATATAATATCTCTATATTATTATATATATCTATATATATATATATGTGTGTGTGGTGTGTGTGTAGATGTGGTGTGTGGTGTGTGTGTTGTGCGTGTGTAAAGCACACACACACCCCCATATTTATATTATATACATCTATATCTATAGTACAATATATAGATATATATATGATCATAGAGGATATATATTATAAGTATATCTACCCATTTTTGTATTTAGGTTATATATATATTTAATATATATTATATATCTATATATATATATATCTATGTAATTCATGCATTTTATGTGTTGTGTGTGTGTGTGTGCTCGATATAAAAATATACATATAACTATATAAACATATTTAAGATACACACACACGTACCAACACACACACCCACACACACACACACACACACACACACCCACACACACACACACACACCCACAACACACACACACAAATATCACACACGAAATCACACACACAAAATAACGAGCACACACACACACACACACACCAAACAAACACCACACACACACATGGCAAGACATGGTTCCCATTCACTCTGGCAGCACGATTCATCTCTGTATTGTGTCACGTCAGCGTCTCGTCCGAGACAACGCGCCTCCTTCCCGCCGAGGTCGAACCCCAAGCGCACTCCTCAGCGTAAAGCCGACCAGGGTTTCTCCAGTGCATTACAGGTATCCCACAGTTCAGGCAGGTCATGTAAGAGCCAAAACACCTTGAAACGATCTGAGAACTGCCATGCACACTCCTGGGCCAACCTTTCTCCTCTTGGGCTTCTCGAGATGAAACACCTGCTGGTAGAGGTCTCGGAAATACGTCTGATCTGAGGCGAAGCCTTAGTGTTGCAGACAACAAGTTCTGTGGTCGGTAGCAAGAACCCAACACTCCCTAAAAATTCTACATTCTGAAGTATCCTTCCAGTGAGTAGCCACAAGATAGTTAATGGTCCGAGATATCTCTTTACCTGACACGCCATTATTGGAGTACCAAGCCAGCGGTATAAATCTCGTCTTCTGGTACCAACCAACCCGCAATCCTCAGCTCTTGTTGGATCTTGCAGAGTCTAAGAGGTATGAGCTATTGAGTATTCCTAGTACAAGAACCTAGGACCGATGCATAGCTCATATCCTCCCTGTCGCCCCTGGGGACAACCGGTGATCCACTACATGAGTCAAAGTTGTGTGGTGTAGAACATCTCTTTCTCTTCGAGCCCCCTTCCCGTAGTAGGAGCGTAGACCGCCACAAGCAGAATGCACTCGTCAACAGACTAGTAGTAGCTAGAACTCCCATTACTGGTCTCATCACTACCAGGCCGTCGCACCTCAGGGAGAGCAGCGACGGCAATCCTCAGCCTCCCTAGCTCACCCTGACAACAAAGGAAGTCGATCATCCTCCGAGAGACTGAGGATGTTCCAGGCCGCACCACGACACGTTCGCCGCAGATTGACCCCATTTGTGGGCCTCCGGCCGAGTGACGCCTCGACACAACCAGACAAGCCCCCCAAGGGAGAAGAGTCGGGGCCAGGGGGGGGGGGCATCCCCCTCACGGTAACCTCAGGGTGCAGATTCCCTGAGAGAGCTTGGCCCTGCACCTGTCCTATCAGGCTCGGGCTCCCGATCGGATAAAGCGCTGGTTCGGGACGCCGAACCAGGTGATCAGGAACCATCCGGACCGCAAATCGGGTCGGAGTCACCTCCCTCCGGAATGACTCCCGTACTCCTTCCTTCTCCTTTCCGAGTGGTTTGCCTGCTATTCTTGTTAGTTAGGTGCTGGTTCGCATAACTCCCTGGGGGCAGAACGGATGCCCCCGCTAACCCCTACCCCAGTTATATACTACCTCCCAGCGTATTTAAATAAATTGTAGATCATACTACAGATATTTGTGATAGTCCCTCACAATACGTATGTATAAACACCACACACACACACACACACACAGCACACAACACACCCAGCACACAGCACACACAACACACATATATCTATAATATATATGAGTCTAATAATATACATATATACACACAGCACCCCAAAATACACAGCCACACACACACACACACACCACACCACACGACCACCACACACACATATATAATATATAAAATATACATACTATATATATATAATATATATATATTAGGTTATTAATATTCTATATATAACACTATATATATATATTATATATATACTATATATATATATATATATATATTATGTACATAATATATGCAAATGCATATATATATATACATACTATATACACACGATTGTTTCTATATATGTATCTAAATGCATATCTTTACATATATAACACATATACTATATCTATACAATTATAACATATATATATACTTATATATAGTGAATGATATATATAGTAATTATATATAATATATGCCATGGTTTTGTGTATAGTATATATATATATATTATATAGTTAATATATATAGATCTATATATATATTATATACTGTATATATAACAATATATACATACACAATTTTTTAACTAAAAAAAAATTTTTTTAGATGTTATATATGTATATGTAGATTGTAATATATATATATATCTCTATATATATATATATATATATATATAATATGTGTGTGTTGTGTGTGTGTGTAATGTATGTGTGTATATATTTATAACACACGCGCACAATACCACACACACCACACAGCACACACACGAACACATACACACCACATTATATATATACACTATATATAAATATCTCTACATTTATATAGACATACAGATATTATACATATATATCATAGATAATAAAAAGCTTGACATATATAAGGGTAGATATATATATATCTATATATAATATCTTAATAGGTGGGGAGGGGGGATATATAATATAAATATACAAACCACATATATATATATATATATATATATAACATATATATATCTATATTCTATATATTATAGTATATATATGCGCATTAAATAACACAACACACAATAGACAACGCAAAACAAACATACATATATAATATATATGTATATATAATATATATATTATAGTATATATATATATACTATATATATATATATTTATTTTTTTTTTTTTTTTTTTTTTTTTTTTTTTTAATTTATATTACTATTTATTATATACATATCATTATATACATAATCAATATATATATATATAATATATATATATCTTATATATTTCTAATATCCATTATTAGTATATACTACATATACAATTATATATCCTATATATTATATATATTACCTATATATAATATATATATGAGATATCTCATATATTATATATATATATATAGGATACCATATATTTATATACATTTATATAATATCATACTACATATATATATACATATATTTAATATAATTATATATATACATACTACATATATCGTTCTATATATATATATATATATTATATATATCTTTTATATGATATATTCCAGAGTGTCTGTCCCCCCATTCGTTTGTTCATTTGCACGTAAACAAACAACGCAATTATCCTTAGCCTAGATATCAAGAGATCATCATCATCTCATCCAGGCGCACATAAAACCGCATAAGAAAGCTTAGACTCAGATAAATTCCATATTACAGGCAAAGTCCTTTTATGTGAATAGGGACTGAACTCTGTACATAATATAACGAGAGACAATACAGTTCGGATGGAAAATTTCATGTACAATTTCATCAGTTCAGGTAAGAATTATTTTTCGATATATCAAAATTCCGCTCTGTGATTTTAGTTAGTCGATGTCCTAGCGTTTCAAATAGCACAGAGAATATATATAACTGTCCTTACAGAAATACCATAAAATATTAAATATAGTTTTGTCAAATGGCAAGAAACAAAAGTTTCCTTATCGAGGCTATCAAATAAAAGCCAAAATTAGTGTAAGCTTATCTCATAAACTATGCAAAATTCAAGGCTATACAACACCAACACCGTATGAACAACGTGTACGTTATCTTATAAACTGAACGTTTTTTGAGCGAGAATATTATTTAAATATTTACCTTTCAGGGCTTCTCCAATGGCATCACACCAACATAACATTTTTGAATCTCAAGTAACTTCCAGCCCCTTTACTTTTATTTTGGAATGAAACATAACAAAAGCTCATATATGTCATCAAAATTTAGTATGCAGACTACAATATATCACTTGATATAATTGATTTTAGGCCGAGAGAAGGAAACAAGGAAAATTTACCAAACGGAGATGCATGAGTTTACGGTCAAGTAGGATGGTATGCTTTATTGGACCAGGAACGCGGCAAAGGTGCACCACTACCCCCTCCATAATGTACGACCGAATCATTAACATGGATAAAGCATGAAATACGCTGGTCTCACAAGAGTATAATTTTTTATCGAAATTATGAGAGCAATAATACCAGAGAGTAACTCCAAAGAAAATCCATTCAGGTGACTGGACCCAAATAGCCCTCTTAATCTGCAGTTACGCCTCAAATGATTCACCATTTAAGATATCTAAACAAACACCCTAACAAACCTTGAGATAGCACGGGAAGAGGATCTAAAACATAAAGCCAATCAACACCAAACAATCTAATTTCCAAAATCACAACAAAACAAACAACCCTGACAAAGCCCATCCACGTCCCAGCCCGAAAAGGGGACGCTAGTCTCAGCTACAACAAGCATTGCTTCCACAATTTCAAAATAGTGTTTAAAATATCTAGTTCATAAAGGCCAGTTGGAGTAATCCACAATTAACTTTTCAATACATGACTATGAACATAAGTATCCATTCACATCTGTTATGAGCCACAAAACATAGCGAAAAAATAGAATGCCTGGCAATTTGCCGCTTTGGCATATATATATATATAGCTATATATATATATAATATATATATATATATATATATAATATATATTATAGATATACTATGGTGTGTGTGTATATATACATGTATATATATATATATTAATATATATATATATATATATATATATATATATATATATATATATATATATCTGTATACCTATATATATGATATTATATATGTTTATATATATAATGTTTAATCTTATAATATATGTATATATAATATGTATATATGTGTATATATAATCACAATTATGCATTATTATATCAGCAGATATTCTTTCCCCAGCAGGATATAGTTCTCTCTCAATTTCATTATTGAGAGGTTGTTTGGCAGTACCATCCTTGTATGTTTATGTACATGCCCTTCCAAATACAACCGCGATTCTGGCACCCTACCATGCCTCAGCCACAGCGCGCGACATCCCTTACAACTCCTGCGTTTGACATTTTAACGGCGATATGTAATATTGTTTTTTGGTCGCCGTAGATCGGGCTCGATCCACCGGGTCGACTGCAGGCATTTTCGTAATTGGCGCGGGGATGTGTTGAAACCAGAACCATGAGTATCGGAGTACAGTGTACCTATCCCTGGGCCCATTCGCAAGCGGTCACACACACACCATAGACACACACACACCACACACACACACGCTGGGCACACACACACACACACACACAACCGCACGGGCACACACGCACAGCCACACTCACCGGCACACGCCCAACGCATCGGGCTCGCACGACACGCACGCACACACACACACACACACACAAACCACACACACACACACACACAATATTATATATATAGATATATATATATAGCTATATATAATATATATATATATATATATATATATATAATAAGAGAGAGAGTGCTTTATAAATTACGAGCACACAGTTTTTATGTAGTGCTGAATAATATTTACTTTCGGCCTACATTCGAAAATGATGCATACACAATAAGTGTGCCAATGATCTACAATTGAGTCTATATATCGATATATCCACGTAACTATTGGCTAATTGCGATTCCTTGGGATTTACAACACACATCTGTAAATACATGTGGAACATTTGTTACGCGAGGAACGAAGATTTTTACCGTTCATGTGCATCTCATATATATATCTAAAGTAAATGTGATGTCAATTGTAAAAGATCCATAACCTTTTTTAAATGTGCTGACGACTATGCCATGTAACAACTTTCCCCGTTTTCTAAGTGCTTGGGTTTCCTGTTTTTTCTTTAAAAGCGACTTTATTTTATATTTCAGTTTTCCTTTGTTCTTAGTTTCACCTTGCAAACATTTTATATTAATAATTTTTATATCATTTTTTATTAACTCAGGAAAATGTGATTTACTTGCCAGTGTATTCCCTCTTTTTGCATCAACTTTAAACTGAAAGGGAAACTTTTTGTAAGATACATAAACCGAGAATACTTTTAACTTAAGTTGCTTGGCTGAAATAGGCAGAAGGAACCCTGCTTTTATTCAGTCTCCAGCGAAGGAGCTGCAAGAGTTGTTGAAGTTAGGGTCTTTACTTGTAGTTTGAATAGTTTAGGTGCTAAGTCCAGGGTCCTAATGTTAGAAGTGTAACCGCTTGGTCGCTAGTATGCTCAACCCGGCGGTAACAAGCGATGTCACGCGAGTGGATGGCCGCTTGCCATTTCAATCGCCACGCTAATGATCACGCGAGCCAGAAACTTGCATCTGTCATTCGGGCCAAGCCACGCCAACGAGCCCCTAGATCCATGCGAGGGGTGGGCCACTTTTGTGATTGGTTGTATTGCTTTTTTTTCGTGATTGTCTCACACCTTTTGTATATATAATCTAGAAACACTGTTGTAAAATGATTGTAACCACTTTTTTACTTATCCTTCTCGCTCTGAGAACTGCAAGTTAGCTACGGTTACATTGGTGACCCCGGACTTCGGGGGTGGGAACAACGGCATCCGCCCTCCTTCCACCCTTCGCCCTTCAACATCCATCCGACGATACGTCAACCCAACCCCTCCAAGCCGCTCGCGCAATTCAAGCTCGATTGCTAAGCTCCTCCTCCTCCACCTCCTCCAGTTTTCACCAAGCAGCCGACCTCTCGCGACCTGAGTAGACCTTCCAACGCCTTTCTCGAGAGGAAGGCTCTGGCAAGACTCCCTCCAGCAGCCGATGGAACAGCGAGAAAGCTGGACTTGCTTCATCCCCACCGCAGAGGAGATGGATGAAGCCGACCTCAATCTCCAACCAAGCACGGGATCTATCACCATATCAAGACATCAAGCCCTCCAGTGTTCTTCAAGTTTTCGTCGGTTATCACTCGACAAACACGCCGGCAGCAAAGTAGACCCGCTCGCAGTAGCTGGATCGCCTGGGCATATGTCAACAAGGCGTCAAGTCCTTGGGCTCCCCTCTGCACAGAGTGGTACAAAAGGACGCTGCCCCTTGTCCTGTGGTGAACTACAGATGCTTCATATGCTTACAGACCAGACCCATAACCGCGCTGCGCCTAACATCGCGCGATGTCACTTCCTTCCTCCAGCAGATTTTTTTTTTCAAGCTGGACCGTACTGAAGGGTTACTACTACCAGTACCAATGCACCCGAAAGACATCCCCAAAACTGCTTCGTCCACACGCACGGCCTTTGGTACTTTCACTTTCAACTGATAGCGGTTTTGGTCTCAGAACCGTGCCGGAGCCACCTTTTCAGCGGATGGTAGATTTATACTTGGGTGATTGTAAGCCTTCGCAGTCTGCTACATCAGACGCATCCTCATCTTATCCCTCCAAACAGGAACATCTGCAACACTCTCCTGCAGTTTTGAGACCGCTGCCTGCAGAAGAGTGGCCTGGTAGTGCGATCACAACAAAGCTTGTTTCCGGCGTCAGGAGAGACACGACCGCTCCAGGAGTTCGTGGGAATGGGTGAAGCTAATATCACCGCTTTCCCTGGCCCAGCATCGGCATCCATCATGAAGCCTTGTAACAGTGCACTTGCAGGGAAACCTAGATGACCTGATGTGGCCCCGCCCCTCAAGCAGATTGCTTTTCATAAGGGCCGAGAAAGCTCTCGCCGCGTCAGCCCACCCGTTTTTCCCCACCCCGGAAGCTTTCCTCCTCACCAACAGATGCCAGCAACATCGCTATGCGGAGCTGTACTCGAGCTAGTAGTGCGGAGGACTGCCCGCCCTTTTGGGTTTTCTTCAGCCGCAAATTATTACTGAAGGCCGAAAAAGAACTACTCAACTTTTTGATAGAGAGCGCCTTCCTCGTCCGCTTCATCAAGCTGTGTCCGGTCATTTCCGGCCAATTTTCTTGAGGGCAACACCTTCACAGTTCATAACAGTCACATGCCACTAGTCACTACTCCACGAGACAAACGTGTCACATGGTCCCGTCTGCCAGCGCTGTCAACTCTCCTGCCATCGCGAGTTCTAACTGCACCATTCGACAATCTACCCACCGGGCATCGACAAAAAGATCCTGTACCGACGCCCAGAGTTTCCATCCATCGTCGACAGTTCAATTTAGGGCTCGATTACAACCAACTCGCTAAAAGAGCAGCAACAGTGCACACGCCAGAGACGTGGCGCGTTGCCGAACATCCAGTGCTTCCCCTCAAGTGTAAGGACATAACGACGGCCACCCTCTTTCACTTTGCAGCGTCTGGATGTCCCTGGGGCGCTATTACAACAAGGGCTACACCCGGAAGCTAATGGCTGGTGAAGCATTTCCCTTCCACAGACCCTGAAAGATGCCCTGAATTTCTCGAATGTAGACAACTCGAAATGTGGTTTTTCCCATCGCAACTGTCCTCTGGCGGTCCTTCCTTCCGGCCTTGGAACCGACTCCAAAGAGAGGGCTCGACGTCTTCCCAGCAGAGATGGTTTTTCGGCGACCCCCTCGTGGTTCCGCCGGACGCACTTCTTCCAAGAAGCTCGCCCCTGAAAACAGACCTACAGGCCCCTGAACTCCATTACGTTTGCCAAAAGATCTACGTACACGACATGTCTGTATTTCCTGTCCTTCACAACCGACAGCCCACATGCTCTTCATTGTCTAAGGCAACTCAGTAACGGGTGTGTGGAAGGAAACACTCTTCCCAGCATCAGAAGTCACGCACTCATTGTAATTATTGTACTCCAGCCTAAAGCTTTTGTGGCCAATCCAAACTCCTCGCTTGTAGCGTAATTCTTTGAGGTCTTTCTTTACGAAGTGCCGTAAAGAAGTGGCAAACGTTGGGTTATATGTTCACGAGCTTGCAATAACTTTCCTTCTTCCGACAGCGAAGCTGTGCAGAGCTTATGTTTTTTTCCTTTTTGTGATTGTGACAAATTTAGTAACCATGTTTGTGGAGTTACCTGTTACAGTCAGAGTTAAAACATTTTATGAACACACTATTATGTAAATTACAATTAATAAATAGTTTCTTTATGTGTTTCTCTTTAACTGACCATGAATGATTTTTAAAACATCACTTCTTTTAAAAATATATATGATATTTAAACCGTGCTACCTTTTTTAAAAGACCTTTACTGTATTAGCATATCAATTGAATTATTTATGGGCAATTCTTTTTTAAGAGGTTCACATTGAATTTTTGTCGAGGAATTGACCGTAAAAACATAAACCTCTTTTCCCATCAACACATTCTACCAAATAGGTAGTAGAACATATTAGTTGTGTATTTTAATCACACTGTGGCAATAAATGCCTATTTGTTATACGCTATATTATATTGTATTATATATATATATATATATATATATATATATATATATATATGTACAATATAAATAACATATACAACACGACATATGTATTGCATACATATCATATGAATGTTATACATACACATATATCATATATATATATATATATATATATATAATAGTGATATATATATATATATTTAGATCTATATCTATATCTATATCTATATCTATATCTATATTTATATTTATACTTATATTTATATTTATATTCATATTTATATTGTTCGCTTGCCTTTATATACTATTCATCTGATCTTTATTGCCTGTTTATTTCACAGAAGACTTGAATGGTGTACGTTAGATCAGGATGTTTTTCAGTGGAGTAAAAGTTGAATGAGCAAATATATGATCATTAGTGTTTGGAAATATAAAGAGTGTAAGTGTCAGGGAGTCATGGAATACAAAGTATTTTACTATAGTTTCTGTTTTTTAAGGCACATGTCATGGAAAATGTATCACCTTTTGCCCTGAAACATGGTCATTTTTGTTTCTCATCCCTGGAATGTATATCAAAACTCTTTCCTTCATATCAGAAAAGTAGTTTTTTCGGGAAAAAGATAATTATGCAGCGATCCTCGTAGTGCCCTTTGTATTCTCAACATGTATTATTAATGTAACAAATGAACCTCACCAAGATTGCCACTCCATAACCTTTTAACAATAACAATGAACAATATTAAGATAAATATTATAATTATTATTATTGTTATACTGCCAATATACTATTAAGACTTATTGTTACTAAAAACTGTCAATTTGACTATGGTAGCCAAGGAGAGTAAGTGGAATGTTTACTAAACTGCCTCGTTGAATCTACTACTCTCTTTAACTAAAATTAGCAGTTATTGGTAAGGTAAGATACTGATTTTTTTTTTCTTTTCTTTTCTTTTTTTTCTCTCTTTTTTTCAATGCGTGTGTTCCGATATGTTGCCATTTACCTTAACTAATATTTGTATTTTCCTTATTACTCACCCCATTCCACCTACAGTATATGTAGTATTTAGGCATGTTCTCCCTCCCTAACTACTGATATCAAATTTCCTCAAATGATAGCATCTATACGGGTTATCTGTCATCCTAAACAAACTCAGATCAGGGAAAAGGGGGGAAATATTCCTGGAAAACGCTGTGCTGGTAGTCCGAAACAACCGAAGCTTCCTTGAATGTTTTTAGTGTCCCCAGGAGCTACTGAAAGAATAATACGAGTCGTTTCCTACCCTCATCTTTTGGAATGCCTTTTTGCATTACCAACAGGACTATTTTGCCTTTTGCTTTCTATTGAATTTGCTGTCTATTTTTTTTCCGTTGAATCGAGTAATGGATGCACAAAGTATGTTATGTTTCGAGGGTATGCGTTTACGTATTTGGTTTATTTATATGTACTGGTTTACTCCTCTCAACGTTGGTGCGTGGCTTACATGTACTGCTAATAAAATTTTAACATATATATATTTAATATAATAATATATATATATATATATATATATAATATATATATATAAGCATTTAAACATTTTATTGATGTAGCTATGTCAACCTTACATAACCCTAGAGTTCAGCATATATTTACCTACCTATATGTTTAGTAGTTAACTTTTATTACATATTAGTACTACTCCTGTAATCACTGAAGAACCACGATATACATTTGAGATTACGGATGAAAAGAATATTGGGAAAATCGTTTAAAATATTTTTATCATATTTTCATCTTTCTCAGTCTCACTCGTCTCTCTCTCTCTCTCTATCTCTTCCGTCTCTCCATATCATCTCTATATATATAGATATATCTATATATCTATAGAAAG
Source organism: Penaeus monodon (assembly GCF_015228065.2). NCBI lineage: Eukaryota > Metazoa > Arthropoda > Malacostraca > Decapoda > Penaeidae > Penaeus > Penaeus monodon. The sequence continues at coordinate 36,063,825 of NC_051395.1, read as the reverse complement.
AGAGAGAGAGAGAGAGAGAGAGAGAGAGAGATGAGACAGGAGAAAAGATGAAAATTGGATAAAAATATTTTAAACGATTTCCCAATATTCTTTTCATCGCAATCTCCAATGTATATCTGTGGTCTTCAGATGGATTACAGAGAGTAGTAACTATATGTAATAAAAGTTACTTCTAACATATAGGTTTAGTAAATATACTGCTGAACGGGGGGGTGTAGGGTATGTTATAGGTAATAGCTACATCAAGAAAAGTTTACATTGCTTATATATATATATATAATATATATATATATATATATATATATATTATAATATATATATATGTTTTTTTTTTTTTTTAAAAATTTTTTTTTTTTAAAAAACCTTTTATTAATGCAGTACATGTAAGCACGCACCAGTCCGTCTCGGAGGAGTAAACCACTACATAAAGATAAACAAATACTTAAACCGGCAATCCCTCGAGCAGTAACATACTTGGTGCATCCATTACTAGGATTTCAACGGAAAAATTAGACAGCAATCAATAAAACAATGCCAATAGTCCTGTGTAATGCAAAAGGCCATTCCAAAAGAGAGGGAGGAAACACCTCGTATTATTCTTTCGATGTAGCTCCTGGGACCTAAAACATTCAAGGAGGCTTCGGTGTTTCGACTACAGGAAACAGCTTTTCCAGGGAATATTTCCCCCCTTTTCCTGATCTGGTTTTGTTTACGGAATTACGATAACCCGTATAGATGCTATCATTTGAGGAAATTTGATTATCAGTAGTTTAGGGAGGGAGAACATGCCTAAATACTACATATACTGTAGTGGATGGGGTGGAAGTAATGAAGGAAAATACAAATATTAAGTTTAAGGTAAATTTGCAACATATCAGGAACACACGCATTGAAAAAAAAGAGAGAAAAAAAAGAAAAGAAATATGACAAAAAAAAATCAGTATCTTACCTTACCAATAACTGCTAATTTTAGTTAAAGAGAGTAGTAGATTCAACGAGGCAGTTTAGTAAACATTCCACTTACTCTCCCTTGGGCTTACCATAGTCCAAATTGACAGTTTTTTAGTAACTAATAAGTCCTTAATAGTATTTGGCAGTATAACAATAATAATAATTATAATATTTATCTTAATATTGTTCATTGTTATTGTTAAAAGGTTATGGAGTGGCAATCTTGGTGAGGTTCATTTGTTACATTAATAATACATGTTGAGAATACAAAGGGCACTACGAGGATCGCTGCATAATTATCTTTTTCCCGAAAAAACTACTTTTCTGATATGAAGGTAAAGAGTTTGTGGGAGTATACATTCCAGGGATGAGAAACAAAAATGACCATGTTTCAGGGCAAAAGGTGATACATTTTCCATGACATGTGCCTTAAAAAAACAGAAACTATAGTAAAGTACTTTGTATTCCATGACTCCATGACACTTACACTCTTTGATATTTCAAAACACTAATTAATCCTATAATTTGATCATTCAATTTACTCCACTGAAACATCTGATCTAACGTACACCATTCAAAGTCTTGTTGAACATAACATGGCAATAAAGATAGATGAAAGTATATAAAGGCAAGCGAACAATATAAATATGAATATAAATATAAATATAAGTATAAATATAAATATAGATATAGATATAGATATAGATATAGATATAGATATAAATATATATATATATATATATATATATATATATATATGTATATATGTGTATTATATACATTCATATGTATATGTATGCATATACATATATGTGTGTGTATATGTATATATATATGTACATATATATATATATATATATATATATATATATATATATATATAATACAATATAATATAGCGTATAACAAAAGGCATTTATTGCCACAGTGTGATTAAAATACACAACTAATAGGTTTATACATATTGTGACATGTGTGATGGGAAATCGAGGTTTATGTTTTTACGGTCAATTCTCGAAAAAATGTGAACCTCTTAAAAAGAATTTCCATAAATAATTCAATTTGTATGCTATACCAAGTAAAGTTCTTTAAAAAGGAGCACGGTTAAATATCCAATATATATTTTTAAAAGAAGTGATTTTTTAAAAATCATCATGTCAAAAGATGAACACATAAAGAACTATTATTATTAATTAGATTTACATAAGTGTGTCATAAAATGTTTTAACTCTGACTGTAAACGTAACTCCACAACATGTTATAAATTTGTTCACAACAAAAAGAAAAACATATCTGCACAGTTTTCGCTGTGGAAGAGGAAAGTTTTTATTGCAGCGTCGTACATATAAACAACTTTGCACATTTACGGCAATCGTAAAAGAAAGACCTCAAAGATTACGCTAAAGCGAGGAGTTTGGATTGGCCAAAAGCTTTATGCTGAGTACAATAATTACAATGATGTGAATTCTGATGCTGGGAGATGTTTCCTATTCCACACACGCCGTTACTGAGTTTGCCCGTTAGACAAATGAAGGGCCTGTGGGCCTCCGGTGTGGAGTAAACCTACGTTCGTTGTCGTAGATCTTTTGGGAAACGTAGTGGTGTTTCAAAGGTGGACCTGTAGGTCTTTTTGCAGGGGTCGACTTCCTTGGAAGAGATTCGCGGGAACCACGAGGGGGTCGCCGAAAACCATTCTCTGCTGGGAAGACGTCGAGCCCTTCCTTTGGAGTCGTTCCAAGGCCGAGAAGGACCCAAGGAAGTTGCGAAAACACATTGAGTTTTTTTTTTGGCTACATCGAGAACAGGTCATAGCAGCCTGTCAGGGTTCGTGAAATGCTATCACCATGCCATTAGCTTCCGGGTGTGTAGGCCATGGTTAATAGCTCCCCAGGGACATCCAGATCTGCAAAGTGAAAGAGGTGCCTCGTTATGTCCTTACACTTGAGGGAATTATGGATGTTCGGCTAGCCTGACGTCATAGGCTCCTGTTGCTGCTCTTTAGCGAGTTGGTTGTAAATCGAGCCCTAAAATGAAAAAACTCGTCGATGGGAACTCTGGGCGTCGGTTACAGGATTTTTTCCTGCCGGCTGTAGATGTCAATGGTGCAGGTTTGAACTGGAGAATAGGCAGATAGTTGACAGCGCGTGGCAGAGGGACCATGTGCCAGTTTGTCCTCGTGGAGTCGTGGACTAGTGCATGTGATCTGTCTGAACTGTGAAGTTGTGCCCCTCAAGAAAATTGGCGGAAATGACGGACACTTTGAAGGAACGCGAGGAGCTCTCTATCAAAAGTTTGAGTAGTTCTTTTCGGGGGCCTTCAGTAATTTGCGGCTGAAGAAACCGCAAAGGCGGGGCTGAGTCCTCCACTACCTGCTCGAGTACAGCTCCGTGATAGCGATGTTGCTGTCATCGTGGTGATGAGAAGCTTTCCCGGCGGTGGAAAAAACGAGGTGGGCTTCCGCGGCGAGAGCTTTTCTTGGCCTTATGAAAAGCATTGCTTGAGGGTGGGTCCACATCATGTACAGTAGGTTGTTCCCTGCAAGTTGCACTGTACCGGCTTCCATGATGGATGGCGATGCTTGGGCCGGAAGGCGGTGATATTATTTTTCACCCATTCCCCGAACTCTTGGAGGTCCCTTGTCTCTCTGACGCCGGAAACACGCTTGTTGTACGCACGTACCAGGCCACTCTTCTGCATGGGGGCGGTCTCAAACTTGCAGAGAGTGTGTTGCAGATGTCCTGTGTTGGAGTATAAGATTTGAGGGATGTCGTCGATGTAGCAGACGCAGAAAGGATCAATCACCCAGATACCATCTACCATCCGCTGAAAGGTGCTCCGGCGTTTTCTGAGACCAAACGCTATATTGAAGAGTGGAAAGTACCAAGGCGTGGTGACAGCCAGTTTGGGGATGTCTTCCTGGGTGCATTGGTACTTGGTAGTACCCCTTCAGTCGGTCCAGCTTGAAAAAATCTGTGGAGGAAGGAAGTGGACATCGGCGGATTTATAGGCAGCGTGCTAGTGGTCTGGTTCTGTAGCCTATTTGAAGCCCTCTGTAGTCACCACAGGGGACCGAAGGGAGCCGTCCTTTTTTAACCACTATGATGCAGAGGGGATGCCCAAGGACTTGACGCCTTTTGACATATGCCCAGGCGCTCCAGCTCTTCGAAGGTCTACTTTGCCGCGGCGTGTTTTGTCGAGTGATAACCGACGAAACTTGAAGAACACTGGAGGGCTTGATGTCTTGATATGGTGATAGATCCCGTTCTTTGGTTGGGAGATTGAGGTCGGCTTCATCCATCTCCTCTGGCGGTGGGGATGAAGCAAGTCCAGCTTTCTCGCTGTTGCCATCGGCTTGCTGGAGGGGAGTCTTGCCAGAGCCTTCCTTCTCGAGAAAGGCGTATAGGAAGGTCTCTGGTCGCAGAGGGTGGCTGCTTGTGAACTGGATGAGCTGAGGAGGGAGGGCTTAGCAATCCGAGCTTGACTTGCGGCTGCCGCGGCTGGAGGGGTTGGTTGACGTATCGTCGGATGGCATGGTTGAAGGGGCGAAGTGGTTGCAGGAGGGCGGATGCCGTTGTTCGAAGTCCGGGGTCACCAATGTAACCGTAGGCTAACTGCAGTTTCCTCAGAGCTGAGAAGGATAAGTAAAAAATAGTGGTTACAATCATTTCAAGGTTAGTTTATATATACAAAAAGGTGGAGAAAGCACAGAAAAAGCAATACCAGATCACAAGTGCCACCCCCGCATGATCTATGGGCGTGGCTTGCTGGCAAATGACGAATCAATCGTCTGCTCGCGTGATCATAGCGTGGCGAATTGGCAAGGCGGCCATCCACTCGCGGTGATCCTCGCTTGTTACCCGGGTTGAGCAACTAGCGACCAAGCGGTTACACTTCTAACATTAGGACCCTGGACTTAGCACCTAAACTATTCAAACTACAAGTAAAGACCCTAACTTCAACAACTCTTGCAGCTCCTTCTGCTGAGACTGAACTACAAGCAGGTTCCTTCTGCTATTTCAGCCAAGCCAACTTAAGTTAAAAGTATTCTCGGTTTATGTATCTTACAAAGTCCCGTTTCAGTTAAAGTTGATGAAAAAGAGAATACACTGGCAAGTAAAATCACATTTTCCTGATTACATAAAAAATGATATAAAAAATTATTAATATAAAATGTTTGCCAAAGGTGAACTAAGAAACAAAGGAAAACTGAAAATATAAAATAAGTCGCTTATAAGAAAAAAACAGGAAACACCAAGCACTTAGAAAACGGGGAAAGTTGTTTTACATGGCATAGTCCGTCAGCACATTTAAAAAAGGTTATGGATCTTTTACAATTGACATCACATTTACTTTAGATATTATATATGAGATGCACATGAACCGGTAAAAATCTTCGTTCCCGCGTAACAAATGTTCCACAGTATTTACAGATGTGTGTTGTAAATCCCCAAGGGAATCGCATTAGCCAATAAGTTACGTGATATATGATATAAGACTCAATGTAGATCATTGGATTTTATTATGCATCATTTTCGAATGTAGGCCGAAAGTAAATATTATTCAGCACTACATAAAAACTGTGCTCGTAATTATAAAAGCACTCTCTCTCTTATTATATATATCTATATATAAGTGTATATCTATAGTATTAGATATATATATCGATATTAATATATATATCTTGTGTGTGTGTGTGTGTGCGTGTGTGTGTGTGTGGTGTGTGTGTGTGTGTGTGTGTGTGTGTGCAGGTATGTGGTGTGTGTGTGTGTGTGTGTGTGTGTGTTTGTGGTGTGCGTGCGTGTGTGCGTGTGCGTGTGCGTGGTTCGTGTGCGTGTGGCTGTGCGAGTGCGTGCGTGTGTGTGTGTGTGTGTGGTGTGGGTGTGTGTGTTTGTGTTTGTGTGTGTGTTGTGACCGCTGCGAAGGCCCAGTGGATAGGCACCTGTACTCCGATACTCCATGGTTCTGAGTTCAAATCCCCGCCGCCAATTACGAATAATGCCTGCAGTTCGACCGGTGCTCGATGCCCGATCTGACGGCGCACAACAATATTTACATATCGCCTTAATAATGTCAACGCAGGAGTTGTAAGGATGGTCGCCGCTGTGGGCTGAGGTGGGAGGGTGCAAGAATCGCGGTTGATTTGGAAGGGCATCCAAACATACAGGAGTGGTACGGCCAAACAACCTTCAATAATGAAAGAGAGAGACCTGATATCCTTCTGGGGAAAGAATATCTGTTGAATAATATGATAGATGATGATTATATATACACAGATATACATATATATACATATATATATAGATCATATATACTATACATATATCTACTATATATCTATAATATATATATATATATATATATATATTATATATATAATCTATTTATATATATATATATGACAAAGTGGCCAATTGCCTGCATCTTATTTTGTGGTTCTGTTTGTGGACTCATAACAGATGTGAATGGATTACTTATGTGTTATAGTCATGGTATTTGAAAATTAATTGTGATTAATACAACTGGTGCCATTAAATGTAACTATAATATTTTAACACTATTTTGAATTGTGGAAGCAAACTGCTCTGTTGTGGCTGAGAATAGCGTCCCCCCTTTTCGGCTGGTCGTGGCTGGTCTTTGTAGGGGTTTTGTTTTGTTGTGATTTGGAAATTATATTGTTTTGTTGTTATTGTGCTTTATGTTTTAGATCCTCTTCCCGTGCTACTCCAGTTTGTTAGGTGGTGTTTTTAGATATACTAAATTGGTGAATCTTTTGAAAAACGAGGCGTACTGCAGATTAAGAGCTATTGGTGTTCCAGTCACCTGAATGGATCTTTGGAGTTTCTCTTGGTATTTATTGGCCTCATAATTTCGATAAAAATATCTTGTGGACCAGCGTATTTCATGTTAATCTCATGTTAATGATTCTGTACGTACGTATTGAGGGGTATTGGTGACCTTTGGCCGCGTTTTCCTGTTCCAGTTACTCATACCATCCTACCTTTGATCCGTAACTCATGCATCCTCCGTTCGTGTTTAATGTTCCTTGTTTCCTTCTCTCGCCTAACGTCCGCTTCTATATCAATGATTATTGTAGTCTGCATACTAAATTTTGATTGAACATATATGAGATTTTGTTTTATGTTTTCATTTCAAAATAATAAGTAAGGTGGCTGGACGTTACTTGGATTCACAATGTTTATGTTGGTGTGTGCATTGATAAGCCCTGAAGTAAAATATTAATATATTTCTCGCTCAAACTTTCATTTTTATAAGAACACGTCTACTTGTTCATCGTGTTGGTTGTTGATAGCCTTGAATTTTGCATATTTATGGGATAGCTTCACCTAATTTGGCTTTATTTTGATAGCCTCGATAAGGAAACTTTTGTTTCTTGCCATTTTGACAACTATATTTGTATATTTATGGTATTTCTGTAAATGACGCAGTATCTTATTATTCTGTGCTATGAAACGCTAGGACCATCGAGCTAATAAATCACGAGCTGAATATTTGATATATCGAAAAATAATTCTTACCGAACTGATGAAATTGTACATGCAAACTTCCCTCCCGAACTGTATTTGTCTCCTCGTATTATTTATCAGAGTTCAGTCCCTATTCACCATAACATGACTTTCCTGTAATATGGAATTATCTAGTCTAGCTCTTATGCTGTTTTTTGGTGCGCTGAAATGAGATTCATGCTTATCTCTTGATATTAGCTAAGGATAAGTGCGTTGGTTTGTTTACCTGCAAATGAAACAAACGCATGGGGACAGACACTCCTGCATGTATATATATATATATATAATATAATATATATATATATATTATAGTTTATATATATTGTATAGGATATAATATAAATGTATATAAATAATATTATATAATATGTATATGTATATATATAAATGTATATAAACATTCATATATATATACATATATAATATATATATAGAATATTATGGTATATATGTGTATATGTGCGTATATATAAATGTATATAAATTAAAAAAAAAAAAAAAAAAAAAAAAAAAAAAAAAGTATTATATATATATTATAGTCTATATATATATATATATAATATATATATACGATATATATATATATGTATGTTGTGGCGTGTCATGTGTGTGTACATTGTTATATGCCATATATATTATTAATATATAGATTATAGTCTATATATATATGTGTATATATATATTATATATATATGTGGGTGTATACTTTATATATATATATTATATTATATATTATATCTATTATGATATATACATATTATATATATTGTCAACATATAGTATGTATATATATTTTTAATATATGTATGTCTATATATATAAGATGTTCCTATCTTTATTATATCATTCTCTATATAAATGTGTGTGTGATGTGTGTGGTGTGTGTGGGTGTGTGTGTGTGTCTGAGTGCGCGTGTGTATACATATATACCCCATACATACACTCCCCACACAACACACACTCATATATATATATATATATGGATATATAGATATATATGATATTATATATACCTTACATATACATATATACACATATATAAATATGTGTATGTATATATATGTAAATCCATATATATATATCATACTATAATCTATATATATATATATAATAATATTATCTATATATACCCATCCAACATGCCTATATATATATCTATAATTATATATATATATATACTAAGTAATATATACTGTAGCTAATTCTTATATAGTTTAGCTGTGTATAATATATTATATATGCATTTATATACATATATAGAAACATCGTGTGTATATATGTATGTATATATATATGCAACTTTGGCTTATATTATGTACATAATAATATATAATATAATCATAATATATATATATATATATATATATTATGTGTAATGTCTGTATATATATATATATCATAAATATATAGTATATAGTATATATATATAGATAATGTGTGTGTGGGTTGTGTGTGTGTGTGTGTGTTGTGTGTGTGTGTGTGTGGTGTGTGTATAAATAGTTATTGTGCGGTGATCTATCACAAATATCTTGGAGTTAATCTACATTTATTTAAATACCTGGATGGTAGCTATATAACGGGGGTAGCGGGGCATTCTGCCCCAGGGAGTTCTGAGAGTCGACACAGCCCCTAACTAAAATAGCAGGCAAACCAAGAAAGGAGAGAAGAGTCCGAGTCAATCCCGGAGGAGGTGACGCCGCCACCGAATTTGCGGGTCGGAGGTTCCTGATCCCTGGTTCGGCGTCCCCGACCAGGCGGCTGTATCCGATCGGGATGCCGAGCATGATAGGAGGTGCAGGCAAAGCGTCTCTCAGGGATCCTGCACCTGAGGTTAGTGATGGGGGGATGCCCCCACCCTGGCCCCGACGTCTTCTCCCTTGGGGGGCTTGTCATGTTGTGTCGCGGCGTCATCTCGGACGGGAGGCCCAATGGGGGGTCAATCTGCGGCGAACTGTCCGTGGTGCGGCCTGGAACATCCTCAGTCTCTCGGAGGATGACGATTCCTTTGTTTGTCAGGGGAGCTAGGGAGGCTGAGGATTTGCCGTCGCTTGCTCTCCCTGAGGTGTCGACGGCCTGGTAGTGATGAGACCAGTAATGGGAGATTTCTAGCTACTACTAGTCTGTTGACGAGTGCATTCTGCTTTGTGGCGGGCCTACGCTCCTACTACGGGGAAGGGGGCTCGAAGAGAAAAGAGATGTTCTACAAGCCAAACTTGACTCTGTAGTGGATCTGTGTCCCCAGGGGACAGGGAAGGATATGAGCTATGCATCGGTCCCGTAATGGTTCTGGTACTGAGGAATATCATAGCTCATACCTCTTAGACTCTGCAAGATCCAAGAGCTGCGGATTGCGGGTTTGTGGTACAGAGACGAGAGTTAACCGCGGACTTGGTACTCCAATACTGGCGTTTGTAGGTAAAGAGATCTGACCATAATCTTGTGGCTACTCAACTGTGACGATCCTTCAGACTGTAGAATTTTTAGGAGTGTTGGGTTCTTGCTAACCGACCACAGATTGTTGGTTGCAACACTAAGGCCTTTCGCCTCAGTCTAGGACGTATTCCGAGACCTCACCAGCAGGTGTTTTCATCTCGAGAATCCCAACATGAGAAGTGGCCCAGGAGTGTTCAGTGGCAGTCTCAGATCGGTTTCAAGTGTTTGGCTCGCTACAGACCTGCTGAACTGTTGGATACCTTTTAAGCGGGAAACCTGTCCGGCTGCTGAGGAGTGGCCTTGGGGTCCGACCTCGGCGAAGGAGGCGCGTTGTCTCGGACAGACGCTGAACAATACAGAGATGAATCGTGCTGCCAGAGTGAATGGGAACCATGTCTTGCCATGTGTGTGTGTGTGTTTGTTTGTGTGTGTGTGTGTGTTTGTGTGTGTATTTGTGTGTGTGAGTTTGTGTGTGTATTTGTGTGTGTGTGTTTGTGTGTGTGTGGTTTGTGTGTGTGTGTGTGTGTTTTTGTGTGTGTGGGTGTGTGTGTGTGTGTGTTTTGTGTGGTGGTGGGTGTGTGTGTGTGGGTGTGTGTGTGTTGTGTGTGTTTGTGTGTGTGTGTGTAATTTAAATATGTTTATATAATATATGTATAGTTTTATATGGCCAACACACACACACCACACACATACAGCATATACATATATATATATATATAATATATATATTATACTATATAAATAGATATATAAATAAATAAATGTATATATATATAAATATATATATATATATATATATAATATATATATATGTTATATATAGTAGATCGATATATATAATATAGTGTGTGTGGTGTGTGGTTTACACACACACTACACACACACACACACACACACAGCACACCCACACAACACACACACATATATAGTATATATTATATATATATATATATATTATATAATATGTATTATACACACATTCACACACAAACACACACACACACACAAACGCCTACACACAGACACAGATAAACACACACACACACACACACACACACACGCACACACAAACACACACAACACGCACGCCACGCACCGCACACACACACACAACACACATATATGTATTTATATGGTATATATATAAATATATATATCCCATAGTACACACACACACACACACAACACACACCACACACACCACACACACATATATATATATATATATATATAATATATAAGATTATAATAAATTATTTGGTAATGTATATAATATAATGATATAGGTATATTATAATAATATTATATATATATATATATATGTATATATATACATGTAGTATATATTAATATATATATATCTAATATATATATATATTATATGATATATATACTATTACACACACACATCGCAACACACACACACACACACCACACAACACACACACACCCACACCCACACACACACCACTCACACACACACACACAACACATATATATATATATATAAATATATATATATATATATATATATTAGTATATAATATATAAATAAAGTAAATGGATTATATATATTATATATATATATGATATATATATATATATACGCATATATGCACATATAAACATATAAACATATATATGTATATATAAATATGTATATCTGACACACACACACACACAAACATACACACACACACACACACCGATAACTGCATATACATGTGGTATATATCTATATATAGTGGATATATGATATATATATATAGTATAATATCGGAGGGGGGTATATGTATTATATTATATTTTTTTTTTTTGACAAATATATATATAATATATATATATGAATGTATTTATGTATTCATTATATCCTATATACAAATAAACATAACAACAACACCACCCAACACAGCACACACACACACACACACACACACACACACTCACATTATATATATATATATATTATATATATATATATAGTTGTGCATATATCTATATATATATATCTATATAATATATATACTATAGATATGTATATATATTTGTATGTTAGTATATATTAATATCTATAATATATCTTATATATATATTTAATAGTGCAGCGTATATATATTTGTATTATATATAATATATCTATATGCATATATATTGTGTGCATATTATACATGATCTTATATATATATAATATAGATATGATATATACATATATATAATATAATATATATATACATATATATGGGGATCATATAATATAATATATATATATATATATATATATATATATTTATATATATATATATGTATATATATATGATATATATGCATATTATACAGTTATATGATATAAATAAAGTAATCATTTATATGATTTATGAAAATGCATAATCTTGTATACACCCCGCGCCACACCACACACACACACACACCACTACACCACACACACACACACACCTCACTGTGTGTGTTGTGTGTGTGGTATGTATAGTACGTGTATATATATAGATATACGATATGTTAATAAATGATATAATTCTGATAGATATATACGATAATAATATATTATCAATATATTTATATATAATGCATAATATATATAATATTTATGTATATGATATATATAATTTTATATATAATACATTAAAATATTATAGTATATTATAATATATAATATATATATAATATATTATTATATATAATATAATATATGGGAAATATATATTAATCTATGCACACGTTGTGTGTTATATATATATATTATATATATATATATATATATTACATATATATATATATATATATACATAGCATATAGATATATGTATAGTATATATGTATATATATATTATATATAATATATTATATATATAATATATATATATATATATATATATATACATATACACCACGACACTACACCACACACACACACACGCAACTCATATACCACATATATATAGTGTATTACATACGCAACACACACGGCGAGACACACACACACACACACACACACACACACACACACAACACACACACACACACACACACACGCACGCACGCACGCACAAGCACACTCATATGTGTGCTTGGAAGTCAGATCTCTTATTGTTATACTTTTTCCCTCTTTCTTCACTGATTGCTTTGACATATCATCT
>NC_051395.1:36040762-36043262 GCF_015228065.2 Penaeus monodon | reverse complement strand
AGATAGATATGATTTTTATATATTAAATTTTTTATTTAATATTATTAATAGATAGATGATGTAAGTAGACAGTATGAATAATTTATATATATATATTATAATATTAAAATATTTTTATATTATATTTATTTTTTATTATTTTAAATTTATTTTTTTTTTTTTATATTATATATTCTTTATTCAAAATTTCCAAATTTTTATATGTTTTTATTAAATGTGTGTGTGTGTGTTAATTCTTTTTTTTTTTTTTTTTTTAAGTTTTATTGATTAATTTCTTTATTTTATCTTGTGTTGGTTTTGTGGGTGATTATTTATTTTATTGTATATTTTTTTATTATTAATTTTATTATATTATATACTTTTAATTATAATTTTTTTTTTTTATATTATTTTCCTATTTGTGTTTTTTCTTTTCCTTTTTTTTTAAAATATTTTTATCTTTTTAATATTATTATTTTTTTGTAATTAAAATTTTTTTTAATTATTAATTTTGTGTGTGTGTGTGTGTGTGTTGTGTGTGTGGGTTTTGTTGGTGTGTGTGTGTGTGTGTTGGTTGTGGTGTGTGTGTGCGTGTGTGTGTGTGGTGTGTGTGGTGTGTGTGTGTGTGTGTGTTACTTTTGTTTTATTTAAATAATTATAATTGAATATATATACCCAAAAATATATATTACATAAAAATAATTACAAAATATATATATGCAAATATGTATATTAGTATTAAATTTCATATTTACTATTATTGAAGCATATATGTGTATGTTACATTAAAATTTTTTTGGATTGTGAATAATTAAAAACTATATTTTATATATATATATATATATATATATAATTTTAAAATTTATATATATATATATATATTATATATATTTATATTTTAAATATATTATAAAATATATTAATATATTTATTATTTTGTCTGAATATTTTAATATATATTATTTTATATATAATATTATTATATATTTTATAAAATTTTTATATATTTATATATATATATATATTATATTAAAATATTTGCATGTGCTGTTATATAAAATATTATATGTTTAAATAAATACAATATTATAATATTATAAATTATATTATTATAAAATTATGTGTGTGTGTGGTGTGTGTTGTGTGTGTGTGTGTGTGTGTGTGGGGTTTGTGTGTGTGTGTGTGTGTGTGTGTCTGTGTCAATGTGTGATATGTTTGGTATGTTGTGTGGTGTGTGTGTGTTGTGTGTGTTCTACATATTGCACACACACACACACACCACGTAGCCCCGGCTAGGAGACGACGGGATCGCTCCAAGCAGAGGGTAAAAAAAATCTCCGGAAAAAGACGGCCGCTCCAGTGAGGCTGGATCCTCAGTATCATGAATGCATTCTTCGAAAAAATAACATGGAAGTCGCCCTCGCTATAAAACAAAATTGACTTCATAATTCAAATGGCGCGTTAAAAATTAAAAAAGCCCAAAGAATATCGGGGCCCAAAATTTTGAATTACACACAGAAGGGAAAGGAACAAACTATTGAAACTATTAACCTGAAACCAAGCGACAGAAATTTTAAACCCTTTAAAATCCAAAACAGATATTCACTTCTCACGACGAAGATTCAAATTTGACCAAAACACAAAAAGTTCAGTGCCATAATAAAGGAAAGCTGCACTTGAGTAGGCGGTAAGAACGTCAAGCAAAACTCCGCAAGTTTTTTCGAAGAAAATAAACAGCTTATTCAAAAAAGTAGGGGCATGAAAGTACGTCAACAGGGGGAAAAAAAGAATTAGCTGAACCAAAAAAACTCTAAATAAAAAAAAAGAATATAACGGAAATTCATACTCAATAATAAATGAAACAGTGATCTCAGTACCCTATTTTGGAAAAGGGAGAAAGCTAATTATGCAAAAAAGAAACCAGACGGAAAGTGACATATAATATATATAAAATCAAAGTGGAAAACTTTTACAGGATTATACAAATCAAAAGAACAGCTATGGGGGAAGCGAACACGTACTAGAGACGTACCTACATCACAAAAGAAAAACAAAAAGAACCCTTTAAAACATGAAGGGAGGGAAAAACCAAGTGAAATCGGGAAATTTGTATAGACCTTTTCAATAGATGCAGTAAAAAGCAAAAGTAACTAGCCAATCATTTTTTAAAAATGCCTTCTCAACGGAAAAAAAAACTAAAAATAATAATAATAAAAATAAAAAATAAATAAATAAAAAATATAAGCCTCATTATTTACAAACTGTTCAAAAAATCATCTCATCTCGCATCTCTGACAGTCTGGATTCTAACCAGCCTAGGGCACAGGCAGGCTTCCGCAGTGAATTCTCAAAAACAAACCCATCCACGCGCTCATCCAAATAAGAGATAAAAAAGACGAATATAGGAAACTCCGTGTTCATCAACTACGAAAAAGCATTTGTATCTGTACAAATACCAGCAGTACTAGAAACTATACGAAGACAGGGAGTAAAGGAGGTATATTGTAGAATTTTGGAAGAT
>NC_051395.1:36028070-36040662 GCF_015228065.2 Penaeus monodon | reverse complement strand
GTCGTAGCGTGGCGAAACGAACCTCGAGATCCTGCATTGCTCCTGGAGATGCGCAGACTTTCTGGTGGAGAGGATTGGCTGGCGTGTCGATGAGACCGTCACTAGTGACCATTATGGCACTATAACTACCCTCATGGATAGTGGCCCAGCCGAAATACCACGACCGAATCCAAGATGGAAAACAGACAAGGCCAACTGGCAGGCGTTCCAGAACGCCTTGGCCCGCTGTCTGAGAAGCAATGAACCCACACAAAGCGAAAATGTGGAAGTGCTACAAACCAGACTTGTAAATGCCATTGATGAGGCAGCCTCACTGACCATACCCAAAACTCGGCCTGGGTCTAGGAGTCACAAAGACGCCTGGTACTTCAATGACGAGATTAGGGAGGTCAACCACAGGGTAAATATGTGCCGAAAACATTTCCGAAGGCAAAGAACCCCGACAACCTAGCCCTCCTAAGGGAGGCTGTTAGGGATGCCAAGGAAACTGCCAGCAGAGTGAGGCAGGAAAAGTGGCTGGAATGGTGTGAGTCCTTCGATCACCGTACCACCCTCTCAGAGCTATGGCAACGGGTCAAGCGAGCCACCAGCCGCTCAGCCCCGAGATGCACGCACCATGACCCCCAGTCAGAGGCCAACAGACTGGCGCACGAGTTCTCTGCGAGAACGAGTAGCAACAGCCTGCCAGCCGAACTGAGGGCAAGACAAGAACGCCTACAACCAGACAGACTTGCTCACATCAGAGAAAGGGCAGCCGAACCCGATAACTCAGACGTTATCTTTTCTCTAAGAGATGCATATAAAGCCAGTTCCAACACAGCCCCGGGCTCTGACGGGATCTCGTACCCCATCATTTCCCACCTGGGACTGGTAGGTGAGCTTGCATTCCTGCAACTCATCAACAAGTCCTGGGAAACTTCCACTTTACCCCAGAGTTGGAAGAGGGCTACCATAGTTCCCATCCCTAAACCAAAGGAGCCGGGGAAGTACCGCCCCATCTCTCTCCTCAGTTGTCTGGCCAAGACTGCTGAGAGGATGGTGTCAACAATACGTAGCAAGTCCGGATGTACACTTCACACCTCCGTCCAAGCACGCAGCCCTTCTCCTTGGGCAGGACGCAGATGTCGCCGGCTTTCTCTTTTCGCACAGGAACAAACATCCGTCCTCGAAGGGAACCGCCGCATAAAAGGACACGTCCGTAAGGCAGACACACACAGAGGGACACAGCAGACGGCCCAAGCCACACAGGGTCCAGCTCCACCACCTCGTCCTCCACCCGGGGACACGGGGGTCTCTTGGGGGGTCTCAGATTTGTCGTCAAGAATAAACCAGCAAGCTAAGCCCCTTTTCACTGACCCACCCAAGTCCATCTCTTGTCTCGCTCACATCTAGTGACGCGGTGCTCCTAATCTCTCGTGTCACTCATATTCTGGTGGCTTGCGGTGGCCACTCGCTTACATCTGGCGAAGTGGTGCTCCCAATTCACGTGTCGCTTACATCTGGGGACAGCGGTGGCCTTTTCGCTTACATCTGATGGCAGCGGTGTTCAAGAACCTCACAACGCCGACGCATATTCGCCTACCACCTCGCTCCTCGCCGACGCCTGTTGCCGATCCACGCGAAATGCCTCCCCACCTCTTTCAACGCCCAGCCATCGCTACCAAGTCCTCTTCGATCACGCCTGCCCGCACCATATCTGTCCTACTACTTAGTGCTGACCACTCACGCCTGTGCTACCCTCCTGACGAAGTCGCTGAAGATGTATCTTCGCACTCTACGCCGCCACACTCGCCAATCCGGCTCACCTGCCTAGCTAATTCTTCGCGAACCCTCGTCAACACAGCCAGGATGTCGCAGTTCTATCCAGCACCAACAATCTTCCTCGTTACTATTAAAAGTAAGTGTACCTATTAGTGCCAGAGTAACTATTGCCCTCCCTATACCCACCCACACCTTGCATACAAGTTGCCTTCTTTCAAATTCAAGTACACGCCACTCTACGAACGCACACTACTAACTCTATACTACATAACTCCTCCCTGTCAACCATTGTTTTTTTTCAACACACACTGAGATCAAACCTAAGTGACACGCACCCTCACTTCACACTCATTCCCCAGCCATAACCATCCGAATTGATGTATTGTGTTAGTATTTTTCTGTCTATTATCGTTTTTATCCTCAGATCGCACATTTTAGCATATATCATTTCTCTCAGAACAAATGAGTACCTTCGAGTTGAATTAATTATTGTTATGTTTGGCTGCTCTCATATTATTCATGTTTATTTGTGTCGAATTAATGAAATTATCTATTTTTTTCTCTTATATGTTATTCCTATTAGTAATCACTTCATTACTTCTTGCGTATTGTTATATTCTGTGTATACACTACATCGTTCTTTATATCATTGTTTCTTCATACTTGCCGTGCTAATCTGTCGCTCGTTCACACGTAGATTTCGATCACCTGACTATCCTCTTATTTACCTACCTGCCCACTCTACTCGGAATTCACTCTAAAATTGCGTATTTTACTATGTGCCATCCCTATGACTAATAACTGAACCCAATCTCTTTTACGACGTCCTCTCGAAGTTTGATATCTTGTCCTCAGTAATGCTGGAGTTTATGCTTCTTTAGTTTAAGGTTTGGTGAATATGTACTGATGGTAGTATCTCCAGTTGCAAATAATGGCAACACATTGGAGACACCATGCTTTATATAGGCTTACTCAGTTACATTCACCGCAAGTTAATTTTAAGCCCGGCTCATGGCCGTAAACGAAGGAATCCTGCGCCCGCCGCACACTTACGCTCATACGATTGAAGCGCCGAGACGCGCACTGTTAGAATTAAGTTCAGGCCCAGCTGCCTATGTGTTCGAAGCATATATACTTGCCTATTTACCCCAAAGATATGGAATTCTTATCCAATTAATTTTTCTATCTTCAATATGATGGTACCTTATTGAACTCGCTAATCCTGACACATCCAAGTAATTAATACCTTACTTGACACGTTACTCTTCTTGTGACAAATTATTCTTATTACGCTCTCATTTTTTCTTGCAAGGTGATTGACAAACATATTATCCTCCTCCTCCTTAGCCCTTTTACTGGCCTGGTACACTTATATTTCAGCTTCTGAAGACGATGACCCTCCTCGCTACTGAATGTTGCACCTCAGTGCGAAACCTCTGCCACACCCGCTACCTGGCACGCGACGGCCTAGCGAACCTCGGATCACCAGGAACCATCTGTAGATACCAAACAGACCCTCTACTGCATCGTTTCAAGCGTTACAGTCGGCTCGAGGACGAGCCTTGCGCGTGGCCGAGCGATGTCAACAATACGTAGCAAGTCCGGATGTACACTTCACACCTCCGTCCAAGCACGCAGCCCTTCTCCTTGGGCAGGACGCAGATGTCGCCGGCTTTCTCTTTTCGCACAGGAACAAACATCCGTCCTCGAAGGGAACCGCCGCATAAAAGGACACGTCCGTAAGGCAGACACACACAGAGGGACACAGCAGACGGCCCAAGCCACACAGGGTCCAGCTCCACCACCTCGTCCTCCACCCGGGGACACGGGGGTCTCTTGGGGGGTCTCAGATTTGTCGTCAAGAATAAACCAGCAAGCTAAGCCCCTTTTCACTGACCCACCCAAGTCCATCTCTTGTCTCGCTCACATCTAGTGACGCGGTGCTCCTAATCTCTCGTGTCACTCATATTCTGGTGGCTTGCGGTGGCCACTCGCTTACATCTGGCGAAGTGGTGCTCCCAATTCACGTGTCGCTTACATCTGGCGACAGCGGTGGCCTTTTCGCTTACAGATGGTACTGAACAGGCTCCGATGGAAAATGGGAACCCCACATGAACACCTCCACGGGTTCACCAGGGGCATGAGCACAGCGCACAGCATAGCCACGCTCTTGAGGACAATAAGCATGGGCACATCCGTGGCAATATTCCTTGACCTGGAGAAGGCTTTGAATTGGCAAGTCCTCTTGCAATTCAGGAGAGCCTGATCCAAAAAGGAATAGAACAGCCAGAGTCAAATTCCAAGGTCACCTATCACAGCACATGCCACTAGAGAATGGAACGCCACAGGGTGGGGTTCTCAGTCCAGCCCTTTTTAATACATTAATGTCCTGTATCCTCAACATAAACCTCCCAGTGGGGTGCAAGATCATCTCCTATGCAGACGATCTTGCTATCATCTCCACTGGACCATACTGCCTAAACAAAGCCCAGCGTTGTCTGGTATCCGAGGAGTGTTGCAGGACAGGACTAAAGATCTCTGCAGCCAAATCCAAAGCCATGGCTCTGAGACAGAGAGTTCAAGGCACAAGTCTGAAAATCCAGGGAATGGACTTGGAGTGGGTTCAGGACTACCTCTACCTTGGGGTAAGGATAGACCGGACCTCTCTTTCCACAAGGAGGTTGACCGAACAAATTCAAGACTGTCTGTCATGAGAGCAATGAGTGGAAGACGCATAGGGACCAGACACAGAGTACTAAGATCATTCTATGTACATGCTGTCAGGCCCATTGTAGACTATGCCTCCCTCGCTCTGATTGGCATTAAGAGAAAACATAAAGACCAACTGGAGACAGTCCAAAACGAAGCCGCCAGGGTCATTCTGGGTGCCCCAAGGTGGGCGAAGGTCCTCAACCTCCTTGTGGAGGCAAACCTTCTCCCCTTGGCCTCACGAATTGACCTAATGGCAGCACAATTCTTATCAAAGGTCATCCAGGCTCCCAGGAACACAAGCCTAAGACATAAAATAGTCAGACGCCTAGAACAGGATAACGAGCTGTTTGCAAACAACTCCTGGCTGTCTCACACATCCAGGGTGTTAATACGCCATCAGCTCAAAGAAGCACCACTGGCCAAGGGCATGGACTCCCCTCACCCTGACTTTGTCGAAGCTCCGCCGTGAGCACAAACCTCGATAGAGTTCTCGGTCATGAGACTGGCAAGCAAAAAGAACGAATACTGTATGCCTAGCCTAAAGGCAGAAACCCAGAGGGTCATTGCAACCATCACCCCTCCGGGGAGCAGAACATATTACACGGATGGATCGGTCGATCCCTTGACCCACACTGCAGGCGCCGGCTTCGCAGCAAGGGATGCCACAAAATCCATGAGGGTAACAGACAACGCCTCCTCGCTACAGGCAGAGGCAGTTGCTATCATGGGAGCACTGAGCCATGCGTCCGTGAGGGAAGGACACGTGGTCATACACACAGACTCCAAAGGAGCCGTCGACTGTCTTCAGCAGCGCTCACTCACTGACAATATCTACCTTCTGACTAGCATCCTCACACTGGCACAGAGAATTCTTGCACAGGGTAGAAGAATCATCATAAACTGGGTTCCCAGCCACATAGGGATCAGAGGTAATGAGCTTGCTGACAGATTAGCCGAAGTTGGCAGGGGTATGCCCCCTAATCCCATGATAATACATCAGAGCCGAAAATTACTTAGGAGGAAGTGTACGGTGACGGCCACCTCCTTCCTCCTGCAGCTTCACAGAGAGGAAACGAGATCCTCCCCCTCGGCCAGCTGGTACTCAGATGCCACAGGCTATGAACCACTGGCACTCTCTGAAATAAACAACAGAGGTACCGAAGTCATTCTGCACAGAATGCGCCTAGGTTACCACTGTGCATGGCAGATCATACAAACCATAGAACGTGAAGAGAGGTGTTGCATGCATTGCGGCGAGCCGAACGCCACACTTGTACATTACTTGGAGAATTGCGTGCACACGCAATTCCTAAGACAAAGCCCGCAGAACACAGCTGTCGTGCTGGTAAAGAGATTATGCGAGATGCTTACACCACGGCTACAGGAGCGCCTACTGGCAATCCCACCGCCACGGTAAGCACCGAGTGTCAGACAAACAAATGAGACAGCCATAAAAAGCTGAAAGGCCGGGGCCATAAGTGAAAGGCCCGGGCGAAGCCAGAACTTCGCAAATCTCAAGCAAGCAAGCGCAGGCTTCGCACGGTCGATACTGACGGTGTCGTCTCCTCGTGGTCGCCGGATGGTAATGGTTTTGCTGTCCCGCTTGATGACCGGGATGGGTCCCTTATAGGGTGGGCAGAGGGGAGGCTTGGTGGGTCGTCTTATGAAGACATGTGAGCAATCTTGGAGGTCGCGGGGCAAGTAGATGTCTCGTTGCCGTGATGGTCTCGTAGGACGAGAGCGGACGCGAGCCATGCGGTCGCGAAGCTGCTTTCCGAATGCTCCTGGGTCCTAATCTCCAGAGCTGACTAGAAAGTCAGCAGGGAGAGCTATGGTGGTTCCATAGACCATCTCTGCTGCGGTGCACCGAAAATCCTGCTTGAAAGAGGTCCGTATGTGTAGGAGTGCCAAGGGTAACTGGTCCACCCAGTGTCGGGCAGGAGAAGAAGCCGTGAGGGCCTCCTTCAAGTGTCGGTGTAGGCGCTCCACCATGCCATTGGCACTGGGATGGTATGCTGTGGTCCGGATGCGCTTCGAGCCGAGAAGGATCATCAGCTGCCTCCAGAGCTCGGACTCGAACTGAGGACCTCTGTCGGTCGTGACCGTCGCTGGAGTCCTGTAGCGAGATATCCAGGTGCTGATGAAGGTCTTGGCAATGGTGGCGGCAGTGTCCGGGATAGGTGTGGCCTAAGGCCACCTGGTAAACCGGTCAATCATCGTCAGGACGTAGCTGTAACCCTGGTCTGCTGGTAGGGGACCGACTACGTCGAAGTGTACATGCCTGAAGCGGCCATCTGGTACAAGGAACACCTGCAGGGGAGATTTAATGTGTCGGTGAACCTTACTGCGTTGGCATTCGATGCAGATGCGACACCACTGCAGGACGTCTCTATTGATGCCGGGCCAGACGACTTTGCTGCGGATGAGGTCCTGTGTTGCGCGAATTCCCCTATGAGCGTGGTAAGCCTTGAAAAACTGCCGGTGGAGTGACGGAGGGATGTAAGGACGGGGTCGGCCCAGCGAGATGTCACAGAGGATGGTGTCCCGAGAGCCTTGAAGCTGCACCTGCTCTAGTTGAAGGGAGGTATCTCCGTCGGTGAGCCTGGGGAGGGAAGGGTCTTGTTGCTGCTCCCTGCGAACCAGCAGGTAGTCGATCGGGGTGCTGCTCGCAATTACCATGGATATCGAGACTCTGGATAGGGTTGTTGGTGCCTTAGATATGTCGTATGTCAGTGGTGAACTGGGCAACGAAATCCAGGTGCCTCTCTTCACGCGGGGACTTACAGCGACTCCTGTTGTGCAGGGCGAAGGTGAGGGGCTTGTGGTCCGTCAAGATGTGGAAGTCCTTCCCCTCGACGTATCTTCAGAAGTGTTTGATGGCCGTATACACCGCAAGGAGCTCCTTGCCAAAGACACTGTACCTATTTTGTTGTGGGCTGAGAGTCCGTGAAAAGAAAGCCAACTATTACCTGGATCTTGTTGTAAAACTGCTCCCATGGCGGTGTCCGAGGCGTCGACGGCTATATTGAGCCTTGCTCCCTGCTGCGGGTGGTTGAGGAGGGTCGCCGAGGCTAAGGCGTCCTTGCTAGCCTCGAAACTTTCAATCGCCTCAGAGGTCCAAGTAACGTCTCTGTCGCGTCCCGACCGGGATGGAGCGAGGAGACGTTGCAGAGGAGCCAGAAGTGCACACCTCGGGATGAACCTCCTGAAGAAGTTAATCATGCCGAGGTACTTCCGGAGCTGTCTCTTCATTGTTGGCTTAGGGAACTGCCTGATGCTGCTGACCCTCTCCTGAGCTGGGGTAATACCGTCAGCGGTAATCGTGTGACCTAGAAAGGTGAGAGAGGGGACTCCGAAAAGACTCTTACCAGGGTTGATGACGACTCCGGCTCACTGCAGGTGGTCAAAGAGGGCCCAGAGGTGCTGCTGGTGTTCCTCACTGTTGCTGCTGGCGATGAGTACATCGGCGATGTAGACGAAGACACCCTGTAGGCCACGGGTGACATCATACATGAAGCGCTGGAAGGTCTGGGCGGCGTTGCGGAGTCCGAACGGCATTCGTAGGAATTCGTACAGGCCGAAGGGCGTGGTCACAGCTGTCTTCAGGATGTCCTCCTCGGCGATGGGGATTTGGTGGTACGCTCTGACGAAGTCGATTTTAGAGAAAATCGTGCATCCCGAAAGCTCCCGCGTGAAGGAGTGGAGGTGCGGGAGGGGGTAGTGGTCCGGTGCGGTGGCTGTGTTGAGGTGACGATAATCCCCAGAGGGACGCCAGTCGCCGTCCTTCTTACGAACAAGGTGCAGGGGAGATGCCCACTGGCTGCTGGAAGGGAGTATGATGCCGAGCTCTTGCATGTGCTCGAACTCTGCCTTTACGATGCGGAAGCGATCTGGTGCAAGTGGCCTGCAGCGGGAAAAGACCAGTGGTCCAGTCGTGACGATGTGGTGCTTGATAGTGTGTGGTGGTGTCGTTGCCACGTTGATGGGCTTCGTCAGCGCTGGAAACTCGCGTAGCACAGCTCTGTAAGGGCACTGGTTGGGCAGTACCGTGTATATCCGAGGGACACGTACCAGGGCCGACGAGGCGTAGGTGCGGGTCCCTGATTGCTGCACAAGGGACTCCCGCCTAAGGTCCACCATGAATCCGTGGTGAGCCAGGAAATCAGCTCCGAGGATCGGCTGCTGTACGTCGGCAACAAAGGAAAACCCACGTCAGCTTCGAGTGCGGAGCGCCGCTGAAAAGGATGGTCAATGAACGCTCACCATATACGTTGATGGGCGAACAGTTGGCAGCCTCCAACGTGCGAGAAGCAGGCGATTGTCTGTCTTTGTAGGATGCGGGAATGAGACTGACTTCCGCTCCTGTGTCCACCAAGAACCGCAGGCGGGAGTTGTTGTCGCGGACGTAGAGTAGGCGCCGTCTGGGGCCGCGAGAGATCGGCGCTACTAGTTCCCGCGGTGTCCGTTTCCCGGCCACGAGCAAAGGGGTTCGCACCGACGCGCCCTGCTGCCAAATTGGGAATGGTAGAAACAGTAGCTACCTGGAGTCGGGGAACGGCGGCGGCTGTAGGTGTGACGGTACTGGGGCGCGTAGTCTCGTCCACGATCGCGGCTGAACCGGGGTGATGCAGGACTGCGATGGTGGGATCTGGGACGTGGTGAAGGTTCGCGGGCTGAAAGTTGTCGAACGGCAGTTGTGAGTTCGGCAACCTGTGTCGCGAGGGTTTTCCAAGGTTAAGGTGGGGATGGCTACCTGAAACTTGTGGGGTTATTTGAGGCTGGGAAATTCTCGCCCCTTTTTTTGAGGCTATTTGGGCCCCAATAGGGAGCCCCGACGCTGTGAGGGGTTTTTGAAACCGTCCCCGGTAGACCCCGGTTTGGCACGGGAGAGAGTACTTTTCCCTTTTCCCCAGCCTTTTCCGAGGGAGAAGGGCCCGTCGGGCGACGAAGCTGTAAAAGGAGACGCGCAGCCCCTTTTTCATGGGGAAGGCGGGGTTTCTCTGCGGGTTTTGTTTTTTTTTCGTATTGAAAGGTCCCCGTAACACGAACTTCCCTTTTTTACTGAAAACCGGCCCAATTCCAGATCAAACCCCCTTGGGGGCCTGATGGCACCTTCCTTTACCCTTTTTCCCCCCCTTTTCTCTGCGCGAGTACCCCCGGGCCCAAACCCACCCCTCGTACCCTGGGCAGCGAGTGGTACGGCCAAAGCAGGAAAAGTGGGGGGTCCAGGTCAGGGCACTCGCATAAAATTAGAAAACAAAGAGAGCAAATGTTATTAATTTTTATTACTTACTCATTCCTCTTGACATAAAAAAAAGCAAATTATCCTCAATATCCTGAGTCTTTTTTATCCCCAAAAGGGGTTTAAACATTGAACTTTAAAATCACGGTTCCCGAGGGAAATAGGACCCATTAGCTGTTTTCCCTGTTTATTTTTCGTTTTAGTATCATTGTTACAAGCAAACCCAAACCCCCTTGCCCCCAGTCACTAGATTTCAACCTGCATAATATGGTGTTTTTCCATGAAAACAGAATAAACTAACCTGACCTTATGAACTTTCCCAACAAGCGGGGGTCCGGGGTGGTAAGGGGGCGAACCAGTCTCCGGGTTACCCCCAAATTTTTCCGGGGGGGTATCTACCCCCCCCTACCCAGGGTATTGGCTAATCCCCTTAGACCACCGGACCCACGTGGGGCTCCCTTTGGCCCACGGTTTGTGACGCCCACTAATGACGACTTTGGAAAACCCACAACCCATAAATTCACTAGCGAGGGGCCCTTTTTTTATTTTAAAATCTTACAATGACATTTCCCCTCCTGGCAAGAAAAATGCCCCTCACACAACTTACTGGGCAAGAGGGGTAAAAAAATGTAACGCCCTCCAACCAAAACATACTTTTATGTACAATGATTACGGGGGGCACCCCCATTTTCAACTCGGGGGATAACGAGGTTTAATGCCCAAGAAAATAAATGGACGAATAGCCCCCATCCCTGTGTTTTACTCGGGGTTTTTAATAAGGTGCTGCCGGAGACGGGATTTCAGGCGAGGGGTTTTGGTGACCAGTATCCGATATTTGGTGGTCGGAGAGGTGCCCTAAGCGTGGAGGAAATCCTGTTCCACCTGCAAAACCATTTAGAAGGGAAGCAATGGTGCGGGGGGCTGTTTGGGTTCAAAAGGGGGCCGCACATCCTCGGGTAACTGGGCTCTCTCCTCCCTTCTCTCTCCTCTTCCCTC
This sequence comes from Penaeus monodon, assembly GCF_015228065.2. NCBI lineage: Eukaryota > Metazoa > Arthropoda > Malacostraca > Decapoda > Penaeidae > Penaeus > Penaeus monodon. The sequence goes on along the minus strand of NC_051395.1, from coordinate 36,029,951 downwards.
CCTCTCCCTTCTTCTCCCCTTTTCCTTCTCCCTCTTCCTTTCCCTTTTCCCCTTCCTTTCCCTTTTCTCTCTTTTTCCCTTTTCTCCTCCCCCTCCCTTTTCCCCTTTCCCCTCCCCTTTTCTCTCCTCCTTCCTTCTCTCTCTTCTTCCTTCTCTCCCCCTCCTTCTCCTCCTCTTTCCCTTTTCTCTCCTCTCCCTTCTCTCTCCTCTTCCTTCTCTCTCCTCTTCCTTCTCTCTCTTCTCTCTCCTCTCCCTTCTCTCTCCTCTCCCTTCTCTCTCCTCTCCCTTTTCTCTCCTCTCCCTTCTCTCTCCTCTCCCTTCTCTCTCCTCTTCCTTCTCTCTCCTCTCCCTTCTCTCCCCTTCCCCCTTCCCCTCCCTTTCTTTTCCTCTCCCTTCTCTCTCCTCTCCCTTTTTCTTTTCCCCTCCCTTCTCTTTTCCTCTCCCCTTTTCCCCTTTCCCCTCTCTTCCTCCTCTTCTCTTTCTCTTTCTTTTCTCTCCTCCCCTTTTCTCTCCTCTCTCTTCTCTCCTTCCTCTTTTCTCTCCTTTCCCTTCCCTTCTCCCCTTCCCCCTTCCCCCCTCTCTCCCTCCCCTTTTCCCCTCTTCTCCTCCTCCCCCCTTTTCTCTCTCCTCTCTCCTCTCCCTTCTCTCTCCTCTCCCCTTCTCTCTCCTCTCTCTTCTCTCTCTTTTCTCTTCTCTTTTTCCTCTCCCTTCTCTCTCTTCTTTTCCCTTTTCCCCCTCCTTCCCTTCATCTCCTCTCCCCTTCTCCTCCCTCTTTTCCCTTCCCCTCCTTTCCCCTCCCTTCCTCCTTTCTCCTCTTCCTTCCCCCTCGCCCCTTCCCCCCCCCTTTTTTTCCCTTCCCTTTTCCTCTCCCTTCTCTCTCCTCTCCCTTCTCTCTCCTCTCCCTTCTCTCTTCCTCTCCCTTCTCTTTTTCCCCCCTTCTGTTTCCTTTTCCTTTCTTTTCCTCTTCCCTTTTCTCTTTCCCTTCCTTTCCCCTTTGCTTTTCCCCCCCCTCCCCTTTTCCCTTTTCTCTCCTCTCCCTTCCTTTTTTCCTTTTTCCCTTCCCCTTTCCTCTCCCTTCTCTCTCCTCTTTCCTTCTCTTTATTCTCCCTTCTCTCTCCTCTCCCTTCTCTCTCCTCTCCCCCTTTTCTTTCCTCTCTCTTCTCCTCTCCCTCCTTTTCTCTCCTCTCCCTTTTCCCCTTCTCTCCCTTCTCTCTCTCTTTCCCTTTTCTTCCTCCTCTTCCTTCTCTCCTTCTCTCTCCTCTTCCCCTTTTTCTCTCCTCTCCCTTCCCCTTTCCCTCCCTTCTCTCTCCCCCTCCCTTTTCTCTCCTCTCCCTTCTCTTTCCTCTCTCTTCTCTCTCCTCTTCCCTTCTCTCTATTCTCCCTTCTCTCTCCTCTCCCTTCTCTTTTCCTCTCCCTTCTCTTTCCTCTTCCTTCTCTCTCCTCTTCCCTCTCCTCCCTCCCTTTTCCCCTCCTCTCCCTTCTTTTCCTCTCCCTTCCCTCTCCCCTCCCTTTTTCCTCCTCTCCCTTCTTCTCCTCTCCTTCTCTCTTTTAAACCCCCCTTTTCCTTTTTTTCCGTTTCTTTCCCTCCCCCCTTATCCTCTCCCCTTCTTTCTCTCCTCCCCTCCCTTCTCCCTTTTTTCCCCTTCTCCCCTTCTCCCCCCATCTCCCCCCCTCCCAAAAGTAATTTTTCCCCCTTTAAACGCCATGCTTCTATGTCCCAAAGCGACGTTTTGCACTTTCCCCCCCCGAGAAAGGGCAAAAAGGGCCCGGGGAGGGAGAAAGGGGAAAGGGGGGGAGTCGAGGGGAAAAAGGTAGGGCCTTTGGGGGAAAGGGTAGGGGGAAAAGGGAAAGGGGGGGATGGAAAAAAGGGGGAGGAAGGGG
>NC_051395.1:36008070-36023070 GCF_015228065.2 Penaeus monodon | reverse complement strand
AATGAAACAACAGGAAGGAGGAGTAGAGAGGAAGGAGAGGGAAGGAGAAGTGGGAAGAAAGAGAAAGCGAAAAAGAGTGCAGTGGACGGAAATGGCGGGAATAAGAGAATCAAAGAGGAACCAGGAAGGAGAAATTGGAATAGTGAAATAACGAGGAGCAAAGAGGAAGGCAAAGGAGGGACGGGATCGTGGAAGGGGAAGAAGAAAGGAGAAGCGGAGAGAATACGAAGCAAAGAGAAAGGCGAAGAAGGAAGAACAGGAGCAAAGGGGAAGGCGAAGGAGGGACGGCCCGGCGGAAGGGGCCGCCGACGCAGGTCAAGAGGGACTCCCGCAGGATGACAACGCCGAGGGGATCACTCGACCCTCTACTGTTTGCCGTAGGGCCTTGACACGCGCTCCCCTGCCCCTCGCCCCTGCCCCTCGCCCCTGCCCCTCGCCCCTGCCCCTCGCCCCTGCCCCTCGCCCCTGCCCCTCGCCCCTGCCCCTCGCCCCTGCCCCTCGCCCCTGCCCCTCGCCCCTGCCCCTCGCCCCTCTGCCAGCCGCCCTTCCTCTCGTCGTCTACCCTTCCATCTTCTCCCCCGCCTCCTTCTTCTCAGGTCCCCTTCTCTCCCTTTCCACTTTTCTCCCCCCTTTCTCCTTCCCTCTCCTTTCCCCCTCACACTCTCCTCTATTCCTTCTCCCCTTCATGTTTTTCTCCTCCCTTTTCTCCTCCCTTTCCCTTTTATCCCCCACCCCCCTTCCGGTTCTATCAACCCCCTTCCCTTTCCTCTCTTCCCCTCCCTCTCACCTGTCTCCTCCTACCCTTTCCCCTCTCCTAACTTCCTCTTCCCCCTCTCGCCCCTCCCCTTTGCCCTCTCCTCCTTTGCCCTTTCCCATCTCTCCCTCCTTTTCTCCCTCTCATCCCTCCCTTTTCCATTTTAACCCCTCCCCCTCCCCTCTCATCTTCCTCTTTTCTCTCATATCCTCACCCCCCCCCTTCTCTTCTTACTCTTCCTCCTTCCTCCTTTTCCCCCTCCCCTCCCTCTTTTATTTAACCTCCTCCAAAGTCATCATAAGAACTTCCAGTGACTTCTGCCTTGGGAGGACAAACTCTCTCTAGATAACATTTACGGAGTTAATTTCATTGTAAGCCAATTTTTTTGTTATTGCACTGGTCAATAATGCAAGGACGGAAAAAAGGGGAGGGCAAAATTAAATATAATACTTTAAGAAAAATGAGGGAGGAAAAGGAACATAGAGACAGACTTAGAGAGAGAGAGAGAGAGAGAGAGAATGACAGACAGACAAACAGAGACAGAAAGAAAGATAGAGACAGAGACAAAAAGAATAAAGAAAGAGAGAGAGAGACAGAATAAAGAAAGAGAAACAGATAAAGACACAGCACGAATTGATAAAAGTAGCACCCAGGAAGTACGGCGTCTGTTGACAGCTCTTGGCCTAGTAATCCTCTTTCGGTTACGTCATCAACAGGGTCTTGAGAAAATCCCTCTTACTGCTCTCTCGCCCCAAGGAGACTCGCTCTTAACTGTCTCCCTCCCAACCCTCTTAACACTTTCACATTTCTCTATAATTATCGCGTTTTCTTTTTTTTCAACAGTCTCGGCCATTATCATCACCTCGATAGCGTCACAACCCCTTTATCATCAGCCTCGTCACCCGTCATAACTCGCCACCCTGCAACGTCGTCACTATTATTATTATTATTATTATTATTTTCTTTTTTTAACATAATCTCTTTTCCATTACGACCTCTTCACCATTATAACTCTTCCCATCATAACTTCTTTAGCATCAGCCTTTCTCACTCTCTCTCTCTCTTGCCATTAAACCTCTTCACTATTACAAATTCTTCTCCATTACAACCTCATCATCACAAACTATTCACATTCACAATCTATTGACGACTATAACCTCTCTTACAATCAATTTATCCTCTTCATAATTTCATCACTGTTACAACCTTCTTATCATTAGACTCACCGTAATCATATTTCATTCAGGATATCAGCATATCTAAAAAAAAATTCTAGACATATACATCTTTCACGCTCCCCCCCCCCCTCTCTCTCTCTCTCTCTCTTTCTCTTTCTCTTTCTCTTTCTCTCTCTCTCTTCTCCTCTTTCTCTCTCTCTCTCTCTCCTCTTTCTCTCTCTCTCTCTTTCTCCTCTCTCTCTCTCTCTCTCTTTCTCCTCTCTCTCTCTCTCTCTTTTTTTCTCTCTCTCTCTCTCTCTCCTCTTTCTCCCTCTCCTCTTCTCTCCCTCTTCCTCTTCTCCTCTTCCCTTTTCCCCCGGCCCCCCCCCCCCCCCCCCCCCTCCCCCCCCTCCCCCCCCCCCCCTCTCTTTCTCTCTCCTTCTTTTCCTCTCTCTCTCTCTCTTTCCTCCTTCTTTTTTCTCTCTCTCTCTCTCTCTCTCTCTCTCTCTCTCTCCTCTCTTCTCTCCTTCCTCTCTCTCTTCCCTCTCTCCTCTCTCTTTCCTTCTCTTTCTTTGTCTCTCTCTCTCTCTCTCCTTTTCTCTCTTTCTTTCTTTCTTTCTTTCCTCTCTTTCTTTCTTCCTCTCTCCTCTCTCCCCCCCCTCTTTTTTCCTCCTCCCTCTCTTTCCTCTTCTCTCCCTTCTCCCTCTCCTCTTCTCTCCTCCTCCCCTTTTTCCTCTTCCCCCCCTTCCCCCCTTCTCTCCCCTCCCCCTCTCTTCTCTCTCCCTTCTCCTCCTTTTCCCCTCTCTCTTCCCTCTCCTCCTCTTCTCTCTCTCTCTCTCTCTCTCTCTCTCTCTCTCTCTCTCTGTGGAATCACTGTTCCTCGAGCCACGATCCCGCTCGGACGTTGTCGCCTCCCGGAGCCATCCTCCAGGGCCCATCTCACCCGGCCTACCCGCTGCCTGGGTCTGTGCTCCTGCACAAGCCGGCCACTTCAACCTACGGCCACACTACACTACCATCAACCTTCACCACCAATAAATACTACACCAGACTGTGCATTTCCTTAAACCACAACCAGGGGAAGCCAACCAAACCCCTGACATCTGGTGAACAGCGATGGGATGTCTACAACACAACCCTGACACTCTCTCTCGGGAAATGGCCTTTTGTTGTCTAATATTTAATGGATTTTACAGAGCACACATTCCAAATATACATTTTATAATATACTGTGCAGATGATACAAATCATTCATGTATAGGATTGATGTTTATATGAATGTCTTTCTTATGAATTCAACTCATATAATGAAATGAAGATTTTGACAAATATCACAAGATTGATGTTGAAATGCGAACAAAGTAAATGGTAGAATTTTAAAGGCTTGGAATTTATAATTTCAATAATGTATTTTTCTTGCACTCAGAAACTTTTGAAATACATTTTGTCTTTTAGAATTACTTTTTTCATATGTTCATTTACTACCTTTTCATTATCATCTTTCCGTTTTATTTCTGTTTTTTTTTTCTGTTTCTTTCTTTATTCTTGCTTTTCTTCTTCCACTATTTTACGTTTCTTTCCGTCCGTTTCATAATTCTTTCTCTCTTCTTTCTTTCCAACTTTTCCTAATCTTTCCATATTCTTTTCTTCTATTTTATTTCATTTTTTTCTTCCTCTCCTCTCAATTTCCTTCTTTCTGTACTCATTTTCTCAATTCCTCTTCTTTCTATTTCCACTTTTATTTCCTTATATTCTTTCTTTTTTTTTTTCCTTTTTCGTTTTTCTTTCTGTTTTTTTTTCGTTTTTCTTTCGTTCTTTCTTTTGGTCGTTTTACATTCCTTTTACCATTTTCTTTTTCTTCTTTTCTCGTCCTTCCTTTTCTTGCTGTTGCTTTATTCTCTATTCCCATTTTATTCTTCATTCATTTTCCTTCGTATTTCCGTTTTATCTTTTTTCTTTTTCCTTTTACATTTTTCTTCAGTTCTTACTTCATCCGTTATTTCCTCTTTTCTTTTTTTCCCGTTTTTTCTGTTTTCTTTCCCTTCTTCCCCTGTACTCCACTTCCTTTTATTTGTTTTATCTACTCTCTTTTTTTTACTCTTCTCCTCTTCCGTCCGTGTTCTTCCTCTTCATTCCGATTTTCCTGATTTCCCCATTTTTCCCTCGTTTTAATTTTCCCATTTTCTTTCCATTTCCTTCCCCTTCTTTAATGGTAGACTGAAATATTACTTTACTTTAAGTGTGATATCTTGCTTCCTCTCTGAATTACAGTTCACGAAGCTATTTTACTCGTACTTTCTTTTCATGCCTTTTTCTTTCTCTTCTTCCCTCGTTCTTGTTTTCTTGACGTTTCCTTGTTTTCCTTTTTTATTCCTCTTTATATATATATATATTATATATATATATATATATATGTATATATATATATATATATATATATATTGTTGTTGTTTTTTTCATACTCTTCTTTACATTTCCGTTTCTTTCCTTTCCGTTCCGTTTTTTCCCCCCATTTCTTCCTGCTTTCCTTTCATTATCTTCTTTTGTTCCTCCTCTTTCTATTTTTTTATTCTTCTTTATGTTTTTTTCTTTCTATTTTTCTATTTATTTCCATTCCCTTCTCCTCCTTTCTTTGTAGACTGAAATATCAATCAACTGTAATATTTTTTTTTCTCTCTCAGGGTCGCAATTCACTAAGCTGGAAATACAGACCATCACTCGCTTTATTGCCTTTCATAAAACCTCACGCGTACTGTAGCCTGGCACCCTCATAGCTCGAAATGTGGGCTAAAGGGAATCCCACTTTAGACGATCGACTGTTTAAACCGTGGACTACATGCTTTTCCTTTTTGTAAATCATTTGTCTGGCTCACTGCTTCATCTCCTCCTCCTTCCCCTTTATTCTGCACTCTTACTTCCACATATTTTTTTTTTCCATTCTACACTCGCACCATCATCCTCTCTATTCCTATTCTCTCCTCCCCCCATTCATAGTCCTCTAATTCTCCTCCTATTTTCTTCCCTTCTCCCATCCTCACTCCTCATTCCTACATCATTGGTTTCCACCCCACCCTACCTTTCTTATATCCATCACCTTCTCCCTCATTCAGTTATATGACAGTTGTGTATTACAGGCATATTTTAAGTGAATTAAACATTTTTGGTAATTGTCAAGGAATTAGACAGCACAATACAAAATATCAAATCCCTCATCACTTTCCTCGAACTGCTTTTTCACTGTGTCTGAAATCAGTAAGAAAACGATATCATACGCGCGCCATACGGTATCGATCATCATTCATTGTTTCGTCATTAAGAAAAAACAAATAATGAGAAAAACTTTATCCTCCGCTATGAAAATAGTGTTCAGAACTTGTTTTTAAATAGGTATACAAGAATCCTCGCTATCTGGAGAAAAAAATACATACATACATATATATATATATATATATTATATATATATATATTATATATATATATATATATATATATTATATACATGTGTGTGTGTGTGGTGTGGGTCGTTGTGTGTGAATGTGTGTGTATGGGTATGTGCTGTGTGTGTGTGATGTTGTGTATGTGTGTGTTGTTGTGAGTATTGTGTTTGTCGTCGTGAGTGTGTATTGTGTATATGTGGTTTGGTGGTGCCTTGTGTGTGTGTATGGTGTGCTGTGTGTGTGTGTGAGTGTGTGTGTGTGGTGTATGTGTGTGTGTGTGTGTGTGAGTGTGTGTGTGGTATGTGTTCTGTAGTGTGAGTGTGTGTGTGTGTGGTGAGTGTGTGATGCTTTTCTTTTGTGTGTGTGGTGTGGGTGTGTGTGTGTGTTGTGCATAAATATACATTATATATGATATATATATATATATATATTAATATATATATATAATATTATATATCTATATAACAACACTCGACAGATCTTCACCTACGTTCAACCTATTTCGCATTCACTGCTCAGAGCCGTTGTCTTCAAGAAGTAAACATGAGATTCTCACCTCATGTCTGAAGTAAATGGGAATCTGAATCATCCTCCAGTCTGTTTTTCGTTTTTAACGAAAAAAAAACACAAACGAAAATGCGTTATTCTCGCCTCCTCATAACATTTTGATTCGTTGTCTGAAAAAAAGAAAAATCACAATCCACGAGTTTTAATTAACTTTCAATTTATTTCACTTTAAAATCTAGAATGCGCAGGGCCATTGTCTTCTGGATGTAAGAGTAAGAAAAGGAAATTGCAGCTTCGCACTCACTTCCAAGAAAAAAATGAGGGGAAAAAAGAGAGGAAAATAAAGACATAAGATAAAGTGAAAAAAAAAATCCATTGAACTAGTCGCCAGATATTCGTCAAATCGCAGTGAATTTTGTGTTTGGGGTTAATCTATAAAGTATTAACAGTTTTACGGCCGATCTGCGTATGGGTTAAAGGAACCACCTATGTAAATTTACTTCGTAGTAGGTGAGTAGATTATGAGGCAGAATAAGGTGAAGGTTTTCGATCTTTAAAAAAATGCTAACGGTGATCTAAAAAATCGTAGATGATAATACAATCTTATTCTGTACATAGACAGTTCTTATTTTATAGATTCTGAAAAAATAAATGAAATATGAACAAACTGCAGTAAATATAAGGCTGTGGTGCCTCAGGCGTGCGTCTGAGCTGTTGGCAATCTAGGGGTTAAGGTTGATGAGGATCTTTAGATTTCGGTAGCAATTTATTTTCCTAGTTTCGTTCCCCCTCCCTCTCTATTCTCTCTCTTTTTTTCTCTTTCTCGTTCCAGTCTCTCTGATTCCCTCCCTCCTCACCACTATCCCCCTCCCCACTATCCCTCCTTCCCCCCACCAATGCCCCACCTTCTCTTTCTCTCTCCCCACTCCTCTCTCTTCGCTAGTCCTCTTCGCCTCCCCCACCCCGCTCTCACTCCGCCCGCCCTCCTCACCCACCCCAGCCCACTCATTACTCACGCCCACCTCGAGTACTCACCACAAGAGGGAAAATCCAATTAGTAAAAGACAGCCATTGGTGTCCCGGCGCCCGAGAGGTAACCTGGTCCTCCCTGAAGGATGCAGTTTCTCTTTGTTTCGTTGTTTTACTTTTTTGTATAGTTCGTTTATACACCACAAACAAACACACACACACACACACACACACACACACACACACAAACACACACACACACACACACACACACACACACACACACACACACACACACACACACACACAACACACAAACACTACACATACACCTGCACACATCATCCTTAGTTAACAATGGTGAACAGAGAGGTAGTTTATAGGTATAATTGTTAAAGGCTTTCACTCTTTATTCCTAAGACGTGACAGACGCAGTCTAAGAACCACACGAGACATGTCTAGTTATAAGGTAATCGCGGTTATGCGAGTCGCAGCCAGGCTCCCCCGGAGAGGGAGGGCGGAGTGACCCTACCGTTGTCGCGTGCTTCACACGAACTCCCGGTCAAAACGGAGTGAGATATCAGATGTGACCTCCGCCCTCGCTGAGCGAAAGGTTATATTTGGACTTTTGGATCCACGTGGAAAACAGCCATGGGTCCCACTGTAACGAAATAGAAATCCAACCATCCTGTAACAGAAAAGAATTATCCACATACTTATATTGCTCGGCCACCTACTCGCCGCCGCGCCTCGAGCGCCTTCAAGGGTGACCTAACTTGGGCTGGTCCTTCTCGTTCTTTGCGTCGTCCTGGTGCCATCCTTGTGGATGCTCGTCCCACTGTCGTCCTCACTCCGTCTTTGTTGTAATCTGTCCGTCCTCGATGTCCCACACGTCCTCGAAAGGTCCGCACAGGTCCTCCCTTGACTTCAGATTTCTAGACCTCCTAGTAGTCCTGGCCAGGCCCCAACTCGGTGGCGTCCTCGCCACACGTCCTCACAGATCTCGTCCAGGTCCTTCTCGCGTCCACACTCGTCCTCGTAAATCTTCATCCGGATCTACGGGCGCCGGGCAGGGGCGGCATCTCGGGAGGCTGATACCTGACACTACGAGCTCCTGGAGTGGACCGGATCTGCAGGCGTTCCGACCAGGCGGTCTCGCCTACCTGCACAGCATTCTGGGCCCGACTGGTACCTGCCGGCAAAGGGTATGGTTCACTGGATCTACGGGGAGTCTGGCAGGCAACGCCCGCCCACTACACTGGGACGGCTTAACACCTTTCTGGACCGAAAATCTCGGTCCGCGGGCCTTTCTGGCGGTCTTCGAGATGTCCTTACCACGGCATCCTAAAGGTGACCGGAACTGTAGCAAGTTCTACTTCGGTGCCGTGTCGGTCAGACTGCAATATATAGTTGGGGAACCAGATCATACATGTAAGGGCCAGAGTAAGAGAAAAAGAAAGGCAACAGAGAAGAGGTGTTGTTAACTACCACTAGCCGATTATTCATTACAATATACAGTTTTAATGTTGGTTTTTAAATTAATTTCGTCTCTTATTTTCATTTTGTGTTTTATTTTCACAAAGATAAAGAAGAAAATAGAAGAGGGAGATGTCAGCCCGCATGGACCTGGTTTGAACTACCAACCGTCTCTGATAGATATGAGAGTAGATAAGGGCAATGACCTCGGCACAGTCGTCACACAGAGAAGAAATAGATGTAACTTGTACACAGACAGCGACAGATAAAATTGCGGGCTAATGAGATAGATAATAAATCTTTACGCTGGCACTAAGACAGCAACCAACCTTATTAATGAAAAGGTGCAACGTATTTGTTCATGAGGTAGTGAGTGAGGTGAATGTGTGATGTGTATGCGTGTCAGTGAGTGACATCCTAGCATTAATGAGAGGAAAGCGAGAGTGACCTCACACAGAGAATGAATCCCAAAACGAATATTAACGTTCACTATAAACACAAAACTGAAGTAAATAGCAACGCCTAGATATTTAAAATTATATCAACTACCACATTGAAATTCAACATAATTATATGTGACAGAATCTTATGCATAATGAATGGTGACATGAAAAAAATATGCAATTTTTGTTATCAAGCAAATCTTCTCGGGTCGAGAATCTGAACTGCGAGGTACATTCTAGCTTTGCACGTCAGACTCAAATAAAAACTCAATAACGGTGGGCCTATACCCAAATGCCTTATATGACTAAGCGGACTCAAGCAGGAAATTATAATAATTGCTCTCTTCTGGCGTATCTGTGAGGGCGCTCGCAAAATTCCCTAAGGATATATAAATTTTCACAAATCCACACAAACGCTTGAGGGTGTACCCAAAACATGCAGCGACTTGAGGAGGTCGAGAAAGGTGTGATAATAAGCGAATAAATGATTTAGCTTAAACCTAGTCCTACATTAATTAACGGACATAACGTGGTCACACCGACCAAAAAGGTGACACGAACGATAACTTTTGGTTTATTGTACCTACTTTCGAACGACAGAGCGCAGATCTATTAGGCGTTTACGCAAACCCAGGGTAATATCGCGGCAATTCTGCTGGCACTCAGATAGGGGAGATCCCTACACTATATTCAAAATAATGAATTTTAATGAAATTGCGTTACAAGCCTCGTTCTAGCGCCGATAGAACGTGTCACCAAAAACAATTAACAATGCTATGGTTAATTCCCAAGGCGTCTAAAAAAATAACAACCAAATTACAGGGAAACCACTCAGTCATCAGACCCTTCCCACGTCGCCACCGACCGGGAAAGAGAAAGTTGAGGTCGTCAAGACGGGAAAATAACCTTTTTCTAATCCAAAGTAGACCGCAAGCAAAAGAAAAGGGGACGGTCAGGTCGGGGCTACGGGAGAGGCAAAATGAAAAATTCGTGATAAGATAAAATCCCGAACGCAGTTAATTTGTGCAGATGAAACAAATAAATCTCTTAAAACAACGAAGAAATAATAATTACTTAAACTAACCAACGATATTCATGTTTATTGATTGCATACCAATCACAGGAAATGCGACTCAGAGTGAAGAATAGTGTGAGAAACGTGCCATTTTCTGTCTTAGCAACTTTTAACCCAACAAAAAAAAACAACGGCTTAACACATGTATGGAGAAGGAAGGGAAAGAAATAAGAAAGGGGGGCCCAAACATGTACTTCGTGTTATTTTTTTTCTTAGCCATGTCTTGAGCGGACAAGGCGATTTTTATAGGGTGGTGTGTCCGTGTTGCATGCCAAAAGGATCAATGGCCCTCGCTGCCACCAGAATAACGGGTATAGAACCCATTACATTGGCTTGCAGGGGTATTGTATACTGGTATTCGGCTTTCACTCTTATTTCTGAGAGTTGACCACAACAGTATAAAAAAACACGAGAATGTGCTAGTATACAGAGGTACACGCGGTATGCGGGTCGCAGCCAGGCTAGCCAGGAAGGGGAGGCGGAGTTGACCTTACCGAGTCGGCGCTTCACACACGCCCGGTCAAACGAAGGTGGAGATATCAGATGTGACCTCCGCCCTCGCTGACGAACGGTTATCTTTGGACTTTTAGGATCCACATTTTGAAAACAGCCACGTGGTCCACTGGTACCGAAATAGAAATATCCAATCCTGTAACAAAACAGACATATCCACATCTATACACACCACAAACACACACACACACACACATACACATGCACACACACACACACAAACACACACACAACCACACACAATACACGTGCCACCACAACAACACACACACACACACAAAAACAACACAACACACCAACACCACACACACACACACCATAACACACACACACACACACACCCCCAACAACACACACCACAACACACAAACAACATATAAATATATATATATATATATATATATCTATATATTATATCAATTATGTATTGAGTTCTTGCTGTTTGCCGTGCCACATACCCTTCACCATTTTAACAGTTCTCAAGGTTACCATTCTATTGCTTATAGTATATTGTTAGGATTTATTATTCATTACTTGTATAATTAGAAAAACTTAGCTACTTTTATCATCATCAATAACGGCATGATTCATGTTTGAGCAGCCGTGGACCTCTTCACCATCTTCGCCACTCAACTCGATCTTGCGCTTTTCTTTCCATTGTAACCATCGAACAACCCGCAAATATCTTTTGATGTTGTCGCTCAGTCTTGTCTTCGGTTGGCCTCTTCTCTTTTTCCTATCACCATCCTGTCAGCAAGTTTTTCTCAATACTTTACTTCTCATCATATGACCAATAAACTTTAATTTCTTTTGTTCAAAGAGGTTCCAACAGCGTCTTTTACAATTATTTTTCTCAGCACTCATCATTCGTTTTCTTCTCTGCTCCAGTTAATACGTAGTACCGGGCTTGTAACACCACATTTCAAAACTTTATGATCTTTTTTGTGTCTATCTTCTTCAGCACCAACACTCAGAACAAATGATGCAAAGTGGGAAAACTAATGAGTTCAATAACCTCAGCTTTGTCCGTAAAGGTAATGCTTCGTCTTTCCAGATGTTATTGAAGAGCAACTGTGGCGTATTTGCAATAGGTAATTCTTCTTTTTATCTCCGGTGAATCATCATATGTATTAGTTAAAAACAGCCTCCAAGATAAGTGAACTCTTTCACAATTCAAAAACCATTCCATTGATTGTAAACATGTCATCATGGTCCATTGCCGGTATCTTTGAATCTTCATGATCTTAGTTCTGCATTAAGAGAAAAACAAGCAGCCTTTTCGCTTGCTTCTATAACTTTATCTAGTAGTTGTTGTAGTTCTAGTGATACTGCTGGCAATTAAAACTATAGCATCGGCGTACCTTAGATTTGATAGTTTGTATTCCTCCAACATCTACAGTTCTTCAAAAATTCTCCAGAGCCCTCTCATAATTGCTTCAGAATATATGTTAAAGAGGTGCGGAGAAGAATGGCAACCTTGCGCACTCCTTGTTTGACTTCGACCATTCTGTCAAACCATAAGTGGTTCGTACCGCTGCTTGTTGTTGGTCATACATGGATTTTGATTAGTTGAGAGATGTGTTTGGAAACTTCATATCAATCATGTTATCCAGCGGATATCGTGATCAAACAGTATTAAAAGCTTTCAAGTAATCGATGAAACACACGGTATAGGTCGTTCTACGGTTCTCGGTTTTTCTCTATGATCGATTTCAGATTTAGAATCTGGTTCTGCGTAAATTTTCCCAGGGCGAAAACCTGCTTGTCGTCTGCAATTTCTTCTCTTAACTTCAACTTCATTCTTCAGCAAAAATTTTGCTGCTGGACTATTAATGCAATTGTCCTGTATTGTTTGCATTTGGAGTGAGTCCACCTTTTTAGGTATGGGAGTAACGACTGAGTTTACCCAGTTTCTGGCCATCTTTCATTCCATATTTTGTACAAAGTTTGTAGAAGAAGTATTCAACACTTTCACCAGCATTCTTGAGTGTTCTGTGTTATTCATCTGTTTCCGGGATCTTGTTATTCTTTAATCTTTATTCCTTTATAACTCGTCTAGCAGTGGCGGTGTCATCTTCTCCCCCCCCCCCCCCGCTGTCATTGAGTCTAATTACTGTTGTAGTTAGATCTTTATCATTTTGTATAGGTTGGAACAATATTGATTCCATCTATTCTTTGAATTCTTTCCATCACATAAAACAAGTCCATCTTCAGTTTGATAGTGTCCATTGTAGGTTAAATTTTCGGTGTGATGTTTCGTACTCCTTGGTTGAGTTCCTTTAGGTTGTCTTCATTGAAGAACAGTTTTCAATTTTCTAGCAATGTTCATTAAAATTTTTCCGTATTCCCTCTAGTCGCAATAATCTTGAATTTTTGTATTTTGTTTTTTGTATAACTACTCCTTCAACTGATATGCTACCCTTTGATTTTAGGCATCTTCTTGGTTTCAATTTCACTTAGTTTTTTTTTTTCAGATATCCAGGGGAATTGCCTTTGTCTTTGGCGATAGTTTCTTAAGCGTGCTCAGCAGAGTTCTTTTTCCTTCTACCCACAACTCATTTGGTATTTTCATCTTCACATTGATTGAGACTTCAAAGTTGTTCGACACTGTAATCGGTAATGTTATCAAGAGTTTTGTAGCGAGCGTTAGAAGGGGTGTTGGACGCTCGATCTTGAGTCTTATTTGAAAGTCGATAGTAGTAGTTGGTGGTCACTGTTGCAGGCGGCACCAGGTCTTGTCTTGGCATTTTTTATGCAACTTTTCCATTTTTTGGTTCAGCAGTAATGTAGTCAATTTGGTTGCATTCTTTTGTCTGGTAAAAAAACACGTGTACAAAGTGTCTTGGGTAGTATTGAAACAAGGTATTGGCTATAACTCGATTATTTGTACTTAAAGAATTCAATAAAATTTTCACCTCTTTCAATTTATATCTGCCTACTTTGGCGTTGAGGTTTCCATGATTACTTTTACATTTCTGTTAGGGATTGTGTCTAAAGTTCTTGGAGCGCGTTATAAAAATTATTCCATTTCTTTCATCACTTGCAATGTTGTTGGTCGCGTAGCATTGTATAATACTAAGATTATGAGGTTATCTTGTATTCGGACTTTTAAAAGCGATCATTATTGGCTGTACCAATAGTGCATTTGCAGCCTGTTGCCCACTGAATAACTCGCCCTTGATAACCCACGCGACGGGCGATGTGGTATGAATTATCATTTCTGTATTTTATCATTGTGTAGAGGTTGTCAGGAGAAAAGAAAAGTTGATGGAATCCCCAGGTCTTCTCACTCGCAGTCTCCAACTAAAACTAGGAGGAACTATCTCTGCCAGCTTTAAAACAGTTACTACACTGTAATACGCCAGACATATTATTTGGTGAAATCAGTAATCAGTAGAACTGAAAGTGTTTTCACCAGATATCCATGCCTGCTGCCCGACAGTTTCACCGCAAACCATGGCCTCAGGGAGCTAATAAGGGTGCTATCCTTGTTCAGGAAATCCTAGTGCACGTTATTGTCTTACCCAGACAACTACTTATTATAGTTATGCCGATATAAATGAATATATGTATATATATGTATGTATGTATATATATATTATATATAGATATATATATATATATATTATATATGGTTAGAGCATTGGATTCGGGACTAGCACGACGGCAATCTGAGTTCGAGGGTTCGAGTCACCGGCCGGCGCGTTTTACTTGGGCAAAGAACTTCACCTCGATTTGCCTACCGAAGCCACTGGTTGGGTTAAAGTCAGCCCAAGTCAGTGACGGCCCCAGAACTGTGTAAATAGAGTGGGTGACTCGATAAAAAAAAAAAAACAAAGGGGGAAAGGCAACGCAACACGCTCTAAATGCAAGAAAATCATGGACATCCAGGATCGCCAACGTTTTTTTCAAGGCCGCGGCGTGCCGACTGGTTAGAGCACGGATCAAGACTGGCACGACGGACATAATCTGAGTTCGAGGGTTCGAATCACCGCCCGCTGCTTGGTATACCCGGCCACTACCTGGCCACTGGGTGGACACAAAGCCAGCCAAGTTCAGTGATGGTCCAAGCCCGGATAAAATAGAGAGAGATTACCCTAAAAGATAACACGGCACTCTCCTGGAAAGGAACTGGGACCCTACACGTACTCACTCCAATATCATCACAACAGAAAAATACAATTAAGATCATGATGTGCCACGGCGGCTCAAAAAGAACTACCGTTAAAAAAAAACACAAAAAAAAATACCACATATATAGATACTACATATATATATGATATTAATATTATGTATATATCTATATCATATATATATATATATATATAAGTAAATATCTATCTATATAAGTAAAATATATATATCATATATATATATATATATATAGTATATATATAGATATATATAATATATAAGGAACAGATTAAAACAGGCTTATCGGGAACAGCATCTTTATGTCAGACGTTTCGGGTGTAAAAGTTCGTCACCATTATCAATGATTAGCTGCAATATCAACACGGACATATAACTAGAAGGTCTAGAAAACAATTATAATAATTCTTAATTGAAAATATAAATTACTGTGAGATATAGTTAATAATATAACATGTACAAAATATACAGAGTAATGACGCGAAACGCACTGTCATTTGTCATTCCGGTTTACATT
>NC_051395.1:35998070-36000570 GCF_015228065.2 Penaeus monodon | reverse complement strand
GCCTGAGGCCCTCCAGCCAGGGAGGAAGCCTCGAGGAGCGGCGGCGTCCAGCGAATCCTAGGAAGGGAGAGGAGAGTCTAGAAGGAAATCCTGAGGGTACGACGTCAAGCAACTCCAAAGGGGAAGAGGAAAGTCGTTGGAGAATCGACGACGACGTCGTTCCTCTTGGAACGAAGAGGAGGCTCGCAGCAAGGAAGCCTCAAGAGGCGTCTGGCGAATCGTAGGAGGGAAGTGGAGGATCGCAGGAGGAAATCCTTGATATTCGACGTCGAGACGAATCGTAGGAGGGAAGAGGAGGATCGCAGGAGGAAATCCTTGATATTCGACGTCGAGACGAATCGTAGGAGGGAAGAGGAGGATCGCAGGAGGAAATCCTTGATATTCGACGTCTAGACGCGAATCCTAGGAGGGGAGAGGGAATTCGTTGGAAGAAAACCTCAAGAATTGACGTCGCAGAGGAGGTTCACAGCAAATGAACCTCAAGAAACGCCGATTGAATGAATCCAGAGAGGAGAATCGTCGAAGGCGCCATTAGCAACGTGGAGCGAGTCGTAGGAGCGAGAGGAGGGCCGTAGGATGGACGAGGCGCGGGCGGCCGGGCGGAGGACCGTTGGGCAGGCTGGGCGGATGGAGGATTGACAGAGGAATTTGATTAGAGCGTGATTGGAGCCGGGGCGAGATGGCGCGCGCGCGATGGACGGCATGGCAGGGCGGCCGCGAACGGACGTCTGGGCCGCTGGCGTGGCGTTGAGCGAGCATGTAGGGAGATAAGGGCGCGATAAGGCTCAGACAGACAGGGAATGGGAGGGAGGCGTGGCCGGGCTAGCGAGAGATAACGCACGAATGTTATCACCGTGACACCGTGCCTGTTATCGCGCTGGGAAGATAACAGGGACCTTGCTGGAATTCGAGTGCCTGGGGGAGGGGGAGGGGGAGGGGAGGGGAAGAATGAGTTACCTTGTTGTGGGGAGTTCCCTTTGGCGCGGTGCCATCGCGGAAAGGAAGGGAGGGCGAGGGGAAGGAGCCACTTGCAATTGCAATTTGCGGAGGATTTAGTGATTTTTTACCCTGAGCAGTAAAAATGAGCGAGGTGAAAGAAAGGCTGGATTTTATCTACACAGCGAAAGGCGATAATTACATCGCCAGGGGGTTATTTTTCTAATCAGCGATACAGTAATTGCAAAACTGTTTGCGTTGCATCTGTCCAGATAAAGACTGAGAGCGGGGGCTGGGAGACTAATGCCCACGTCGTTTCTTTCTAAGCTAAATAGTTTACGTGAGTAAGTATTTTTCACTGTCAGGTGAGACAGATAAGGCAGGATAGAAATAGTTTTCAGATAGCAGGTTCGGGTTAAATTCGATAAGCAAGTAGGTGGCAACACTTAAGTGTTGCCAAATCCAGACATTTGTTAAAGTTATATATGTATGTGTGTGTGTGCGCACATACATACATACATACATACATACATACATACGCACATACATACAAACACACATACATACATACACACATACACACATACATACATACACGCATACACAAATACACAAATACACACATACACACACACACACGCGCGCGCACACACACACGCACACACACACGCACATGCACACACACACACTCACACAGATATGTGTATATTATGTCTGTATACACGCATAAAAACATGCGTCTGCATCTATGTGTGTGTGTGATATATATATATATATAAATTATATATATATAATAATATATATAATAGATATTATTATATATATATATAATATATATATATATATATATATAATATATAATATATATATATATATATATATATATATATATAGTATATATATATATATATATATATATATATTATATATATACAGACACATCTATGTATGTATGTATGTATGTATGTATATATGTATAGGATTATATATATATGCGTTTTTGTCACTTGCTCACACAAATTATGTATTGAAATATATTGTTTCGCAGGTTATTGTAAAAAAAAATAATCTCACACATTCTCTCTCTCTCTCTCTCCCTCCCTCCTCCCTCCCTCCTCCCGCCCTCCCTCCCTCTCTCTCTCTCTCGCTCCCTCTCTCCCTCCTTCCCTCCCTCCCTCCCTCCCCCCCTCCCTCCTTCCCTCTCCCCCTCCTTTCCCTCTCCCTCCCTACGTCTCTCACCCCAGCACACACACACACACAACACACACACACCACAACACACACACACACACACAACACACCACACACACACACACACACACACACACACAACACACACAACACACACACAACACACACACACACGAAGAAAGAAAAAAGAAAGAAAATGATGAGAATGAGAATGAGAGAAGCAAGGGAACCGGATGTTTTGAAAGAAAATGTTTCCTCTTGTCTCTCTCTCTCCCACTCTATGTCCTTCATTCTCCCTCATGCCTACACATTCATTCATTGGCTTAAACATACAACTCTCGGCTCATAAACCACGCCGAGAGACAGGCAGCTC
>NC_051395.1:35995004-35997970 GCF_015228065.2 Penaeus monodon | reverse complement strand
TTTTAAATTTTTAATTTTAAAAATATTTTCTAAACAATTGTATTGCAATTATTTATTTTTATTCGAAACTTTGTATTTCTTTGTTTCCCGTTGTGTATAAAAGGTGGAGGTTGCCCACCAATAAACAGTGTGAAGACCGAACTTGTGTTTTGTGTGTCCTCCATGGATCTTACAGTGAGATGGCGTCGAACCGGAGAAAAGGTTGTATCTGACCTCATGATTTGCCTTTGTTAAAACTGGGTGTGCGTAGATAAGTACATGAAGGGGTATTTTAAGGTATCACCACTCTACCTCATAGATCCCACACTTCCTTGCAGGCTTATAAGGGAACCCAGATACTTTTTGTTTATTTTTTTATGGGGTAAACAGGGCCCACCTGTCCAGGCCCTTATGCTCTCACTTAGAGAATGCATTCATGAGAGGCCCCCTCCCACAGATACCCTTACAGTGTTATGGTGATTGCTCCCCACCTCATGTCCCGCAGTTCTCGCTTTACCAAGGATATTGTTCAAAACATCAAGGAACGTTGCCTTGAGCGTTTAAAACATTGAACTACATAAGTAACAGATATATAGGTGCCTCCCTGAGAGTCCTAAGGTTAATGTATATCTCCCTTGTTAGGCCCATGATAGACTATGCAAGCCCAGTTCTTAGTATGTTTCCACCAAGTGCCCTCAAACCCCTTGAAGTTTTACAGAACAAGGCCATGAGAATTGTACTTGGATGCCCAATGACTGCCAAAGTTCTCGTCCTGAGGAAAGAGCTAGACCTCCCTCTATTCACAGTCGCGTCATCCAAGTTAACACCATACTTGGCATCAGACTCCTGCAGATTCTACCCAGACCACAGATCTCCAATATTCTCTCAAACGAGATAAATTATAGAGTTAGGCATACCCGACCTCGATACTCCAATCTCATACATTCCAACTTAGAATGGAAAACTAAAACTGCTCATACTATTATGTTCTTCAATGTATGGAACAACGAAGCTATTAACATTCCAGAAACAGTACTTACTGCTCCTTGGCACAGAACTCATAAAGGGAGAACTATGTTGATAAACTAACAGGGCCCAAATCCATTGCTTCAAAAACGGAACTAAAAGCCCATTACTTGAAATATATAGATGACATACTATATCCCCCTCATTGCACGCCCCCACTTGCAATCTACTGTGATACCTCCATTGGTCCTCATGGAACAGCAGGGATTGGTGTACTAATTCCTGATATAGTTTTTGAAGAAAGTGTGTGTATTTCCAACTGGACAAGCACAACTGAGAGTCAGTAGCCATATATCATGCCATTAAGAAAGGTAGTGAGCAGCAGCGACACCTGGCCGTCTTTACTGTCTTCATAGGCTCACTGCATTTAATGCAGAAAACATGGTAACTAGAAATATCCTCACGAAATTTCTAAACTATCAGAACAGGGTATCCAAGTGTCACTATACTGGATACCCTCTCATATAGGAATATCATTGTGTGACAGGGCTGATCGTTTAGCCAGATTAGCACTTTCCCATGAAGATCCCTATTATGTAGTGCCGCTATCTCTCAACCAAATGAAAAAAACGTGTTATTAGCTGTCTTCGAGATTATGAGGGTCAGGTATGGACCACTGAGAAGATGAAAAAGATGGACATGGTACTATTTGGCATTACGAGAGTATTGCTGGGACATCAGATATAGACAAACCCTATAAAGTCTATCATGGACTGTCTCGGAGACAGCAGGTTACTTTGACTAGACTACGCATAGGATATCAGTACACTATACAATATGTACAGGATGCAGTTTTGGAGGCAAAACCAGTTTCATATCACCACTGCAAACTTTGCAAAGCGCCCAAGTCGCATAATCTTAACCACTACTTACTCTGTTGCACAAAAACTGCATCCTATCGGTCAAATAGTACTGTTCACAGATTAGCACTTGTTGATTATATTAACTTTATTATAGACACTGGTCTTGTCTTTGACATGATTAGTGATATAAAAGTTTTTTTACCAGCCAATGATATTTTTATATAGTGATAATAGCACCCATCAGGCATGTATATAACAATAATGTTTGACTAATAGCCCTCTACACGAATAGAAGCACAGCCAGTTGGATAGATACTTTGGTATCTTACCCTGGCTTTTTGCAGGCATGTACACTGTTCTGTAAATAAATGTTATCAAATCAAATCAAATCTCTCTCTCTCTCTCTCTCTCTCTCACTCTCTCTCTCTCACCCTCTCTGTCTGTCTGTCTGTCCGTCTGTCTAACTCTCTCTGTCTCTCTCTCACCCTCTCTGTCTGTCTGTCTGTCCGTCTGTCTGTCTGTCCGTCTGTCTGTCTGTCTGTCTGTCTGTCTGTCTGTCTGTCTGTCTGTCTGTCTCTCTCTCTCTCTCTCTCTCTCTCTCTCTCTCTCTCTCTCTCTCTCTCTCTCTCTCTCTCCTCTCCTCTCCCTCTCCCTCTCTCTCTCCCCTCACGTCCCTCCTCTCCCTCTCCCTCTCTCTCTCCCTCTCCCTCTCCCTCTCCCTCTCCCTCTCCCTCTCCCTCTCCCTCTCCCTCTCTCTCTCTCCTGTGGTTGTCTGTTTGTCTGTCTTTCTGCCTGTCTGTCTGTCTGTCTTTCTGCCTTTCTGTCTGTCTGTCTGTGTCTCTCTCTCGTTTCTCTTCTCTCTTTTCTCTCTTCTCTCTCTCTTCTCTCCCGAAAAAAAATTCTCTCTCTCCTCTCTGCTCTCCCTCTCTCTTCTATCTCCCCTCTCTCCTCTCTCTCTCTCTCTCTTCTCTCTCCTCTCTCTCTCTCTCTCTCTCTCGTCACTTCTGTCCTGTCTGTCTGTCTGTCTGTCGGTTTGTTCCTCTCTCTCTCTCTCCTCTCTCTTTCTCTCTCTCTCTCTCATCTCGCTCTCTCTCGTCATCCTCTCTCTCTCTCTCTTTCTATCTCGCTCTTTCTCTCTCTTCTCTCTCCTCTACTGTC
>NC_051395.1:35985004-35990004 GCF_015228065.2 Penaeus monodon | reverse complement strand
AACAAAGGGTGTTTCAACGAACGGGAAGACCCCTAGGGAAAACCCTGAATTCCCCCGTCGTGAACATTTTAACAAAATAACCCTAGCTTTCTAGCATGCTTCAAAATAATAGATTCATCACCCTTTGCTTCTGACCCTTCCCTATTTGAAATTTGTGATAGGAAGGGGGCGACCTCGAATTTCTCCCCTCTAGCTACAATAGTTGCCCTGTCTGAAAAACCCCCCACATTTTTCTATCTCCCCAAGTCCAATAAAATTACCAAATTAAACAGGAATGACAAATGACAGGTGCGTTCGCGTCATTCTCTGTATATTTTGTCATGTTATATTAATTAACTATATCTCACAGTAATATTATATTATTAAATTTTAAGAATTATTATATTGTTTCTAGACCTTCATAGTTATGTCGTGTTGATATTGCAGCTAATCATTGATAATGGGTGACGAACTTTACCCCGAAACGTTGACAATAAAGATGCTGTTCCCGATAAGCCTGGTTTATCTTTTTCCTTATATATATATATATATATATATATTATATATATATATATATATATATACATATATATATATATATATATGTATATATGCATATATATATGTATTTTTTTTTTTTTTTTTTTTAACGGTAGGTTCTTTTTGAGCCGCCGTGGTCACATCATGATACTTAATTGTAGTTTTCATGTTGTGATGATATTGGAGTGAGTACGTGGTAGGGTCCCCAGTTCCTTTCCACGGAGAGTGCCGGTGTTATCTTTTAGGTAATCATTCTCTCTATTTTATCCGGGCTTGGGACCAGCACTGACTTGGGCTGGCTTGGTCACCCAGTGGCCAGGTAGTGGCCCAGGGGTATAACGCGCCGGCCGGTGATTCGAACCCTCGAACTCAGATTACCGTCGTGCCAGTCTTGAGTCCGATGCTCTAACCAGTCGGCCACCGCGGCCTTAAAAAAAAAACGTTGGCGATCATGGATTTCCATGATTTTCTTGGCAATTTAGAGCGGTGGATTGCCGTTGCCTTCCACCCGGTGTTTTTTTTTTTTATCGAGTCACCATCTCTATTTACCCAGTTCTGGGGCCGTCACTGACTTGGGCTGACTTTACCCCACCCAGTGGCTAGGTAGGCAATCGAGGTGAAGTTCTTTGCCCAAGGAACAACGCGCCGGCCGGTGACTCGAACCCTCGAACTCAGATTGCCGTCGTGCTAGTCCCGAATCCAATGCTCTAACCATATATAATATATATATATATATATATATATATATATATATACATACATACATATATATACATATATTCATTTATATATGCATAACTATAAGAAGTAGTTGTCCTGGGTAAGACAATAAAGTGCACCCTAGGATTCCCTTGAACAAGGATAGCACCCTATTAGCTCCCTATGCCAGGGTTGCGGTGAAACTGTCGGCAGCAAGGCAGTGGATATCTGGTGAAAACACTTTCAGTTCTACTGATTACTGATTTCACCAAATAATATGTCTGGCGTATTACAGTGTAACTGTTTTAAAGCGGCAGAGATAGTTCCTCCTAGTTGTTGGAGACTGCGAGTTGAGAAGGAGCCTTTGGGGGATTCCACTCAACTTTTCTTTTCTCCTGACAAACCTCTACACCAATGATAAAATACAGAAATGATAATTCATACCACATCGCCCGTCGCGTGGGTTATCAAGGGGCGAGTTATTCAGTGGGCAACCAGGCTGCAAATGCACTAATTGGGTACAGCCCAATAAATGATCGCATTTTAAAAGTCAGAATACAAGATAAACCTCATAATATTAGTATTATACAATGCTACGCACCAACCAACATTGCAAGTGATGAAGAAATGGAAAATTTTTATAACACTCTCCAAGAAACTTTAGACACAATCCCTAACAGAAATGTAAAAGTAATCATGGGAGACCTCAACGCCAAAGTAGGCAGATATAAATGAAAGAGGTGAAAATTTTATTGAATTCTTTAGTACAAATAATCTAGTTATAGCCAATACATTGTTTCAATACGACCCAAGACACTTGTACACGTGTTTTTTTACCAGACAAAAGAACATGCAACCAAATTGACTACATTATGCTGAACCAAAAATGGAAAAGTTGCATAAAAAATGCCAAGACAAGACCTGGTGCCGACTGCAACAGTGACCACCAACTACTAAACTATCGACTTTCAAATAAGACTCAAGATCGAGCGTCCAACACCACCTCTAAAGCTCGACTACAAAACTCTTGATAACAATTACAGAATTACAGTGTCGAACAAATTTGAAGTACTCAATCAATGTGAAGATGATAAAAGACCAAATGAGTTGTGGGTAGAAGGAAAAGAACTCTTGCTGAGCACTGCTTAAGAAACTATCGCCAAAAAGAAAAAGGCAAATTCCCCCTGGATATCTGAAAAAACACTAAGTGAAATTGAAACAAGAAGATGCCTAAAATCAAAGGGTATCAATAATCCAGTTGAAGGAGTAATTTACAAAAAACAAAATACAAAAATTCAAAGATTATTGCGACGAAATAAGGAAAAATTTTTAAATGAACATTGCTAGAAAATTGAAAACTGTTCTATCAATAAGACAACTAAAGAACTCTACCAAGGAGTACGAAACATCACACGAAAATTTAAACCTACAATGGACACTATCAAAACTGAAGATGGACTTGTTTTATGTGATGGAAAAGAAGTCAAAGATAGATGGAATCAATATTGTTCCAACCTATACAAAAAGAATAAAGATCTAACAACAACATTAATTAGACTCAATGACAGCGAAGATGAACCACCGCCACTGCTAGACGAAGTTATAAAAGGCAATAAAGAATTAAAGAATAACAAGAGCCCGGAAACAGATGAAATAACAGCAGAACTAATCAAGAATGCTGGTGAAAGTGTTGAATACTTCTTCTACAAACTTTGTACAAAAATATGGAATGAAAGATGGCCAGAAGACTGGGTAAAATCAGTCTTTACTCCCATACCTAAAAAAGGTGACGCACTCCAATGCAACAATAACAGGACAATTGCATTAATAAGTCACAGCAGCAAAATTTTGCTGAAAGAATGAAGTTGAAGTTAAGAGAAGAAATTGCAGACGAACAAGCAGGTTTTCGCCCTGGAAAATGTACCAGAAACCAGATTCTAAATCTGAAATCGATCATAGAGAAAAACAGAGAACATCAGAAAGACCTATACCTGTGTTTCATCGATTACTTGAAAGCTTTTAATACTGTTGATCACGATATCCTCTGGAATAACATGAATGATATGAAGTTTCCAAAACACATCATCCAACTAATAAAAGCCATGTATGACCAACAACAAAACAGCTGTACGAACCACTTATGGGTTGACAGAATGGTTCGAAGTCAAACAAGGAGTGCGACAAGGTTGCATTCTGTCTCCGCACCTCTTTAACATATATTCTGAAGCAATTATGAGAGGTGCTCTGGAGAATTTTGAAGGAACTGTAGATGTTGGAGGATACAAACTATCAAATCTAAGGTACGCCGATGATATAGTTTTTATTGCCAGCAGTATCACTGAACTACACAACTACTAGATAAAGTTAGAGAAGCAAACGAAAAGGCTGGCTTGTTTTTAATCCAGGAAAAATAAGATCATGAAGATTCAAAGATAACCGGCATGAACAATGATGAACATGTTACCCAAACAATGGAATGGTTGTGGAATATGTGAAAGAGTTCACTTATCTTGGAGCTGTTTTAACTAATACATATGATGATTCACCGGAGATAAAAGAAGAATTACCATTGCCAATACGCCACAGTTGCTCTCAATAAATCTGGAAAGACCGAAGCATTACCTTACGGACAAAGCTGAGGTTATTGAACTCATTAGTTTTCCCACTTGCATCATATGGTTCTGAGTGTTGGGTGCTGAAGAAGATAGACAAAAAAAAGATCAATAGTTTTGAAATGTGGTGTTACAGACGAGTACTACGTATTAACTGGACAGAGAAGAAAACGAATGATGAAGTGCTGAGAAAAATAAATTGTAAAGACCGGCTGTTGGACATCTTGAACAAAAGAAAATTAAAGTTTATTGGTCATATGATGAGAAGTAAAAGTATTGAGAAAAACTTGCTGACAGGGATGGTGATAGGGAAAAAAAGGAAGAGGCAACCGAAGACAAGATGAGCGACAACATTTAAAGATATTTGCGGGTTGTCGATGGTACAAGTGGAAAGAAAAGCGCAAGATCGAGTTGAGTGGCGAAGGATGGTGAAGAGGTCCACGGCTGCTCAAACATGAACATGCCGTTATTGATGATGATAAGAAGTAGCTAAAGTTTTTCTAATTATACAAGTAATGAATAATAAATCTAAACAATATACTATAAGCAATAGAATGGTAACCTGAGAACTGTTAAAATGGTGAAGGGTATGTGGGCACGGCAAACAAGCAAGAACTCAATACATAATTGATATATATATATATATATATATATATATATATATATATATATATATGTGTGTGTGTGTGTGTGTGTGTGTGTGTGTGTGTGTGTGTTTTTGTGTGTGTGTGTGTGTGTGTGTGTGCACGTGTATGTGTGTGTGTGTGTGTGTGTGTTTGTGTGTGTGTGTGTGCATGTGTATGTGTGTGTGTGTGTGTGTTTGTGTGTGTGTGTATAGGATGTGGATAATTCTGTTTCTGTTACAGGATGTGGATAATTCTATTTCGGTTACCAGTGGACCACGTGGCTGTTTTCCATGTGGATCCAAAAGTCCCAAATATAAAACCTTTCGCTCAGCGAGGGCGGAGGTCACATCTGATTCTCACCTCGTTTGACCGGAGTTGTGTAACGCCCGAGCGGTAAGGTCAACTCCGCCCCCTCTCGGCGAGTGGCTGCGACCCGCATACCCGATACCCGTAACTAGACATGTCTCGGTTTTTATACTGTGTGTGTCAACTCTCGAAAAAAGAGTGAAAGCCGAAACCAGTATCATACCCTGCCCAAAGGCAA
>NC_051395.1:35968032-35984904 GCF_015228065.2 Penaeus monodon | reverse complement strand
CCTCCGTCGCAATGTATGTAGCTTCCATAATGATTCTTTTCTGTCTGTTCAGTCCTCTATGGATTACTTCTACTTCCTTCCAATTCGGTAGATGTCCAGCTTCATCTATATGCATCACCGTGGCGTTGGAAGTCTTGTGTTGGTGGACGTCAGCTCGATGATGCACACACACACACACACACACACACACACACACACACACACACACACACACACACACACACACACACACACCCTAACACACTCACTCACTCACTCAATCATCCACACAGAACAAAAGACACCGAAACTCTTTCATTAATAGGGTTTGTTGTTGTCGTAGTTGCAGGCGTAAATATCTATGATGTATCTCTTTAGCCCGCGATTTTGTCAGTCATGACGAATGACTCGTACATTTATTTCTTCTCTGTGACGACAACTGGTTCAAGTAAATCTTTGCGGATTGCCGTTGTCGTTTCCCTTATCTACTCTCATATCTATAAAGCCAAGTCCATGGGGATTGCTACTGACGTCTCCCTCTCCTATTTTTTTCTTTATCTTTGTAAAAATTTGAACCAGACGAAAATAAAGTAAAAAACGAACATTAAAAACTGCAAATTTTATAAATAACTGACTAGTGGGTACTTAACATCCCCTCTTCTCTTTTGCCTTTCTTTTTCTCTTTACTATCTGGCCCTTATGTGTTATGATCTGGTTCGCCGACTATATATAGCATCGGACCGACGATAACCGACACGGCACCGAAGAAGGCCCCTTTGCTGCAGAACCGGTCCCTTAGGATGTTGTGGGAAGGACGTCACCGAAGATCGCTTGAAGACTGCGGAGCAGTTAGTTTCATCAGAGCAGTATTAAGCCGCCCCATGATGTAGTGGGAAGTGCACAGCCCTTTTGGGGACACCCGTAGATCCAGCGAAGGACCGGGAACTCGCCAGTGCAGGTACCTGTTCGCCAGGATGGATGGGCGCCGCCTGCCTGGACGCCCGCAGATTCAGTCAACTCCAGGAGCTCGTCATTTGCAGGTATCAGCCGCCCTGAGATGCCGTGAGGACGAGCATGCACCCGAGGACCTGGACGAGATCTGTGAGGATCCCGGGCTGAGTTAGGCCTGGACGAGGACTTGGGGAAATTTAGAAAAACCCCAAAAGTCAAGGAGGAACTGTGCGAGACCTTCGAGACGGGGGAAACGTTGAGGACGAATAGATTACACCAAGGACCAGGAAGAAGAGGAACGACAGGGACTAGCAGCCACGAAGATGCACCAAGGACACCCACCGAGAATGAGATTATCAGCAAATCAGGACTTTGGCCCACCCTTGAGGCCAATCTAAGGCACCTCGAGGGCGAGGCACGAGTAGGTGGCTGAGAAATTAGGTTTATATACGTAAGCCTATTTCTGTAACCATTTTACCAATAGACCTTTTGCTGTTTACCACGTGGCTCCAAGTCCAAAATATGAACCATCGACTCAGCGAGGGCGAAAATGACGATTTTATCTGACCTCAACTGACCGCAGTTCGTGCCCAGCACGCCCTCAGGATGGGTCGTCTGAACACGTGACCCCGCATTCACCGCTTTACCCAAAGACCTCCTCTCGTGTGTTCCCTTAGTGTTGTACTCTTAGCAGTAAAGAGTCAAGCTTTCATACAAACCATCACTACTTCTGCTAGCCATTGTACCAGAGTTCTTATAGACTCCTCCATGTATGTACATGTATATGTATACACACACACACACAAGTGCACACACACACACACACACATACATATATATATTTCTATATGTGTACTAAATATTTATAAATAAATATATACACACCTATATACTTCTCTATTTATGTATAAATATATATAAATATATATAATATTTATATATCATCATCATCATCATCATCATCAGCCTGAATCAATCCACTGCACGATGTAGGCCTCTCCCAATCTTTTCCAACTTTGTCTGTCTTTTTTGTTTCCAGTCTTGGCCTCCAAATTTCGTTATTTCGTCACGCCATCTTGCCCATTGGTCTGGCCCTTAGCCTCTTTATGTTATCTATAACCCAGTCTGTTACTTTCTTTGTTCATCTGTTGTCCTGTCTCCGACATATACTACCTGCTTATGGCCATTTTTTGTTTTTGATGCTCCCAAGTATGTCTTCCACTCTTGTCTGTTCCCTGATCCATGTTACCCTCATCTGATTTCTTAGACTAATTCCCAGCATCAACCTCTCTATCCTTCTTTGGACACTTATTAATTTCCTCTCCAGTAATTTGGTGTTAGTTCATGTTTCTGATCCACAGGTCATAACAGGGAGTATAATGGTCTCTAATTTGAATGATACTAGAATACCACTATATTATCTGGCAGGTCCAGAGGAAAACTCAGTATCTGTTTCTCAGCTTTATTGAGGGAACAGACACGTAGATTAAAAGGGATCTTGTCGCGGTAGACGTGGCGGAGGCGGCGTCAGCTCCTACGGTTGGAGGGAAGGTTTGTTCGCGGTTCAAGGAACGGACTCGACTGTTTCCCTTTTCGGGTATTTCTGGGTCACTTCCAGCCTAGGGCGTGGGGCACAGCTGTTTGCCCTGGGCTACCCCCTCCAGGCGTTTCTCGTAATCGACCAAAGGTGAGGTCATGACCCAGGGGGTCAGCAGCTGCCTAGCCAAACTCCTTCATTAATGGGTGTCACCCCGGCTCAGGTAGATTTCACTATTTATAGATGTCACACTGCTCTGGCCACCTACCCTCGGCCTCGCCCTCGAGGCGCTGATAACTGCTCCACCTCAAGGCTGTCCTAACTCGCAACGCCCGGAGAAATGCTTGAGGGCCCAACGTAGACGCCCATCTTCCACGGCGCGCGTCCTTCCACCTCCCGTCCTGTGTCGCGTCCTCCTTCCTGCCCCCTCATCCGGTGTCCCTTTCCAGGGCGCCGTATACGCGAAGTCCCCGTCGTAGCGCCATATTCTGTAGACGGTCCCCGACATGGTGATTCCTAAGTCCCTGGCTATCCACGGTTCCTCGCCATCGACCGGGGGCCTGGGGGGGTGTGGTATCGTGACCAGGCTAATAGCACCAGACCATGCAACAAGGGCCAAGATAGGTGGAGAGAAAGATATGACAGGTGTGGGGGGGGGGGGGACTACAGCACTACGAGCCGTTAAACAATAAGCCGATGTTTTTTTTTTTTTTTTTTTTTTTTTTGATAGCCCGGAATGATCAAGGCGAACCGCAAAGATCTACTTAACCCTCGAGCGTTCCGATAAAAGGATAGAGTAAGAAGTGCAAACTAATATACAAGTACTCAGTGCCTATGGACATTGCTTTTTGTACAAGGATGGGTCCGTGATATGGGGGACACGAGGAGCACCCCTCGATGGCCTTACTGCCGATGCGATCCTCCTCTTGTGCATCCGATACGCTTTCGCATACACACGCGCCAAACACTAATAAGGGAGCAACATGCCTAACAAGGTAACATAAACAGGATAATAAAGTTTATGTGAAAGTCTGACATCAACCCGACGTCCCGCGTCCTGAACCTTACTAACGTGCCGTAGATGCAGCTCCGGGATTGTGACGTTAAATTGTCGGCAAGGTTAGGAGCGCCGCCTAATCGCTATAGGATCTGCAGTGACATCCGTGACGAAGGACTTGATTGCCGGAACTTTTAATTTACAGAGAACAAAAACCCACAGTGATGAGGTAGGACAAAGGTTCCCTGCAATAACCTATCTGGCTGAACCCTCCTCGCAAGCAATTGTGGCGGCCGTTGATTGATAGAAATAGATCATGTCGCCTGCGAAAGACTGAGCTTTAAAAGGGCGAGAGTTGATCTCTCACCTCCTCGAAGGAACCAGAGTGAGGTGATCAAGCCACCTGACACAAGAGCACGAGCCCCAAGATGGAGTTTTGAAGAGATGAAGGTAAAGGTGAAGAAAGCCACGAAATGTCCTTGTAGGCTTAAAACAGGAGTCTAAGAAGTCAGAGGAAGGGGAAAGATAGAGCATAAACCTCCTAGTTCCTAAGAATAAATGTTTGAGGCCGTGAACCTGTAATATGAACTGTTTGTTTGTGGGGGAAGGGTGTACGCGGTACGCCCTAAAGATAGTAGAAGGACGCACTGGAATAATAACAGACAGCCCGAGGCAGTGAGGAAAGACCTTTGAGTCTACGTAAAACCGAGTGCGTTGTCTTAAAGGGAAAAGAGTCTTGACAGAAATAAAAGATACCCTCTTAAGTACCGCGCCCATGTCACAGGCGAAATCACGTCAGGCGACACCTCACCGTGCCCCGCACGAATGAGGGCTGTTGCCAAACT
Organism: Penaeus monodon; assembly: GCF_015228065.2. NCBI lineage: Eukaryota > Metazoa > Arthropoda > Malacostraca > Decapoda > Penaeidae > Penaeus > Penaeus monodon. The sequence continues at coordinate 35,980,595 of NC_051395.1, read as the reverse complement.
ATTCAATCGCTGTGAAATTTTTGTTGACTGTGCTCTGATTTGAAAAAACAGTTAAAGTTAATGAGGTAAGATGAGAAACTTTGTTTACTGTGCCTACAATCTGACCGACCTTACCTCGCACAGCCTTAAAATCATTAGCTAATTCCTGAACATTGTGCGCGAGCGTGTTGAAAAGCATGAGCAGATGAGTCGAAACTGTGAACTACAGACGATAAGCTTCCTTATACTTCCTGAATTCGGATGTAAGAGTGTTGTCATCCACAACTCCAAAAAGTACATGCCAAATTGCCAACAAAATTGAATACCCTCGCCGGGCCCTACCTGTGGGAGTGAGAGGCCCTACGAAAGAATTCAACTTTTCCCAATCGTCGATGATAAGATACGATTGAATAGGCGAATGTCATGTGCATCAGAGAAGGATCTAGGGTAAGGTTGTCACGAAGAGAAATTAACTGGTCCCTGTGGTATAGCATGAGCTTGGAAACCGTTGCGGAGTGCCATTAGCGAGAACCGGACCTCCCATGGCTTGTTATAGGAAACCTTCCCAAGGTCCTCAATCACACCCCCAGGTGCGTCCTTCACGTTACGCGGCAGGCGATGCGAGTCTCCTCCCATGAGGAGTGCCACAAAGATATGGACAAGCAGCCCCTGGAAGGGAGGGGCCAGATATCACTCACCACTCACACGACCCAGCATAAAGAATATATCACACAAACCAGTTACAAGAGAAAATGAATGGGATGATAATGGTCCGTCATAGAATGAACGGTGCAGGTAATACATGCAATCGCAGCTAATTATAGAGATAGAAACAAACCCTAAGGGAGTAACACATATACCTGACGAACTCGCTAACTCTCGAGGACTAGTGCAAGTAAATGAGAAAAGAATGATGTATCAAAGCAAGATGACTAATGAGAGGAAAATCATGATTCCTGACACTCAAAATACTGATCAGCCAGCTTCAGGACGTCAAAATGGAACCACTGCACAGAGCCATCACGACAGACTTGCACTCTGCCTTGTTGTTCTTTACTGCCACAACTCTGTAGGGACCCACAAATAACGGACAAAGCTTAGGCCGAATAGTATTATAAACATGATTTTTCTTAAATACCAAGGAACCGACTCCGATAGATTTCGCACGAGCGATCTATGCTGGTATTTCAATTATTCTGTCACGAGACCGGGTCGGGAAACGCCTTGCTTGCTGAAACGCCTCGCTGCTGCCGGAGAAACCAAAATACTTAGCATAATTGTCCGCATAGAAGGGACGCGGCCCTCATCCCCAGGAGTTCGTAAGGCAGCCGCTTGTCCTGTCCCGTGAGAAGAAAGTGCGGACAAATCGCCCAGGGAAGAGTGATAGGAAAGAATTGATGGCCGACTGGACGTGGGGAGAAGAACTCCCAATCGTCCTTGCTTCGTCCACCAGTTTGACGCAAAATGGGTTAGAATGGATCTATTTAAACGTTCCGTAATGCCATTAGCCTGTGGACGGAACGGCAAACGGGTTTACCTGCGTCACATGTAGCTGCTTCGTGAGAGTTGGGTAACACCTGATTTACAAACTCGGTACCGTTTTCCGAGCTTAAATATTGTGGACAGCCGTGACGGCAACAAATTACGTCATGAAATGCTTTCGTGACGGAACCGCCACCAACTCGCAGTAACGAGAAAAATTGTCCACAAACACTAGAATGTGTTTGTTGCCAGACCGTGATGTGGTGAAACCAGACAAAGTGTCACATGACACTTTCTCGCCAGGGAAAATCCGGAATATCGAACTTAAGTGCAGGCGCGGGATCGCTTGTGTGACCCTTGTACAAGGGCACGTCTTGCAAGACCTGACGTATTAGCTACCTTCGTTACTAACCGCGGAAAATAAAAAACCCGGTTATGGGTCAACTGCACTGCCTTATGTATACCACAATGTGCTGCCTCACGGTATTCATGAGCATACTTCAAAACACGTGGCACTAAAATTTCCGCACCACCAGGGCTTCTCGGACGATCCGTCTGCGACCCATAATTCGCTTCGGGTGGGATCTCCGAAATAACAGTCCCCGTGGTCCCCTCAAGAAAAATTCCTTAACTGGCAACCCCTTAACCTTGGGGACTGCCGTGCCCTTGGCTAAGGCTCGAATGATCTGGCCGTAAATTTTGTCGGCCGCTGGGCAGCATATACCTCGTCTTTTTTCAGCGGTTCCAAAGGGAGGAACCTGTGAAGCAACTATTCCAACAAACTGACGAAGGGAAGCTAAATGAAGGGGGGAAATCAGCAGCGTCGTCCCGCTTTAAAGATTGCGAGTTTTCGATTGGCGCACGTGACAGCGTGTCAGCGGCGACATTTTTCGCGGCCCCCGAATATACACCCAAAAATCACATCGAAATCGCCCAGATATCCTGGTAAACGTGCCCTACGACCATACGGATCTTACCATTAAGCGACGTGAGCGGCCCTGTGATCTGTGTGAACCATGAAACCTTGTACCCCAGTATAATATCTCCCGAAGTACTTAAGAGCCCATACAATCGCCAACATCTCCCTATCGGGGACCGAGTAATTTTTCTCTGCCACTAGTGAGAACCCTACTAGCAACCCGATAGGACGCAGATTCCTTCGTGCTCCTGCATTAAAGGCTCCTAGCCCAACATTGACGCGTCTGTGTGGAGAATGAAGGGGAGATCAAACCTCGGGAAAAGCAAAGAACGGGAGCGTGCGATAGACAATGTTGTAATGTTGAAAAAGCGTTGACCTGCTCCTCGCCCCAGCGCCAGGGGACATCTTTCTTGAGAGGTGTGTCAACGTTGGCAGCGATCCTCCCAAAATCCTTAATGAACGGTCTATAAAAACCTGCTAACCCCAGGAACGACTTTAAACCCGTGTTGCATCAGAGGGGAAAGGGGAACATACTGACGCTTTTACCTTGGCCTCGTTAGGGGCAATACCTGCAGCACTAACAGAATGACCGAGGGAAAACTAAACGCGGACTGGAAGAATTTACACTTAGCCGATTGATTGTTAAACCCGCATCCGAAAGTCGCTGAAAAACCTGCGCAACCGCCTTCATGGTCCCTGATCGAAGGTACAAACAAATGTCGTCTAAAAAGACTAGCACCTGATCATTAATTAAACCCTGCAGGACGAAAAGCCATAAGAAAGACTAACGTCAGAGGTGAATTCCTGAGACCCATAGGTGACACCAGGAACTCAAAGTGACCCACAGCGTCGAGAATGCCCGTGTATGGGCGGCTGTCCTCTGCCAGGGGGACCTGAAGGAACCTTTCCCCAGGTCAATGGAGGAGAAGACCTTACTCTTTTCACCAATGTCTTGCAAGAGCTGACGAAGGTTAGGAATAGGGAAAAAGGGGACGGAACGGTCACCTTGTTTTAGGCGCCGAAATCGCAAACAGGACGAAACCATGCTGACCTTCGCACCAGCAAGCATCGGCCCTGACCACGGGCCCAGTCGAAGGTTGAATCAGCCCTTGCCCGCCAGCATACCGCGCACTTCCTCCTCTAGAATCTGACGCCTGCTGTGCGGAATCTTGTATGCCGGAATATACACAGGCTTAGATCCAGGCTCTAGAGTAATAGAGTGTTCTACCATGTGCGTTCTGCCTAACGGACGGTCCTGGTCGGTAAAATGTCGGGGTTTGATTTAACAACTTGCCCAGTATCTCCTTACCCTCGCAAATGCGAATGGCCCCCGCATAGCTTTTGCTAATGCGCAGAGAATGGGGGTTAGCTGAATCGTGGGACGTGGAAGAAACAGCGCCAGAGAAAGCTGGACGCAGGCAGTTCAAACTCAGCTATCAGGAGATCCGTGACCTCACAATCTATTAATCTGACACCACTATTAATAGACAAAGGGGCAGGTGTTAAGTTCATCACATGGACTTGCGCACTTTCCCCTCCCGCAAGGTATACCCGGGAGGAAAACACATGTCCCCTTTACTCGACAATTCTCAGGGAGGACCAAGCATGTGCCATTTTACCAACCGAAGCCGTTACATTAACCAGAATGTCATGGAAAGGCGGAATTACTACAGACCCCCCGCGCCACTAAGTGCGCCAAACCATCATTGTCAACCCACATTCGATGCTTTGATGAGCGGGATGATGTGTGAGATGTTGGCCGCGTGATGTGTGCGTGAGGTATCTGTAGCATGCTGAGGGGAAACAATTCCATGATGAATAGAGTGAGACCTAGAAGGACTCGTAGAAGTCATGGAACGTGAGGAGATAGAATCGGTTTTGGAGGGGAGATAAAGGGGGGAGGAGGTAATTGGGGGAAAGACAGGGGAGGTTTTGGGGGAGGGGTCCCGGAGACGAGTAAGGAGAGGAGAGTGATATGTCCGTGCGTGTGGTCGTGTATGATGAATGACACAACCGAGACGTGTCGCTGTTTGTGGTAGATGCGGAACCAAGCATGCTAGGGTGAAAAGGGTCTGGGTGTTTCCAGACGGAACTCGGCTCAATTAGCTTATAAACATCACCTTGAATTTCCACTTCATTCTGCTGCGGTCGCAGAACCATACCAGAACGATATAGAAAATCATGGCCAAGGAGCAAATGGCCGGGGAAACTATGGTAACCCTTCACTACGACAACTGATGAGGAAAAATTATATTTCCAAACCTCAATCTTACATACGTAGTTCCAGCTACACCTAGCTTAGATCCAGTCACCACCTCTAAAACAAACCTTGGCTGGCGATACCTCCGACGAGAGGGTGAAACCCTCTAACACCCGTTCACTCACGAGACTGACGCAAATTCCTGTATCAATTTTAAGGAGTATGCGACTTTCCCATTAAGTTTGCAGGTAAAGAGGGGGGGGCCCGTTCCTGTGTTCGGTATACCAGCACTAACGACACGAGACCGAGAAAAACGACGTAAAATACAACCGGAGACCAATGCACTTCTTCTCCCGGTTCGAACCCTGCCATGCCTTCCTCTAAAAAATGAACCACCCGCTTACTATAAGCACCGTCCCTGTTCAAATTCTCGCGATGAATTTAAGGGGGATCGCCACCTGGTCCGGAAACCAAGTGCACTCATTAAACGCGTGACCCTGCTTTTTGCAGTACGGACAGAAATTGCTTAGCAGAGCCTTAGACGGACGATGCATCCTTAAACATCTAAAAAGACACTGCCCAGGTTTCGGCGCCCAGTTAGCCACATGTGGTCGTGGGTTTTTGCGAGCAGTCACCGAGGGAGAAGGCGCGACAAAGTTACTGCGCTCCAGAGGGAGGCTCCGGATACGCACGCGAGGGTGGGAGGGGGGGATTGCTCAGCGCAGCGGTTACGCGGGCGGCGGGCGCGAGGCACGTCTATTTCCTGCCTTCGTCCGCACTGGCGGTTCACGCCGCGGTTCATTCCGCCCCGAACTGTTTATATTTGGCATTATTACCCTTGTTTTTTCCCTGCTCTAACCACATTTGCAACCACCTGCACATTTCCCCCCTTGTCTGACTCTCATTCGCGAGGACTTCAGGAAGCTTATCGAAAGAAGCACTGTCCACTTTATCCCAAAATCGTTTGCGCACAGCTGGAGAGATTTTAAGACACTAACCACCTTTAGCAAAATGTTCAACTGCCCCCCGTGCGATGTGCTCTGAGTAACACACTGCTTCAGACACACCGACGCGTCTGATCCCGGGATAGACTGCGCCCACTGCTAAGCTTTACGCGAAATTTATTTAGATAAGATGAAAGGATCATTTTAGAAAAGGAAGTGGGTTTTGATTCTTATAATTCTACGAGTCGTAATGGTGATTCTCTGTCTGCCTCGAAAATGTTGAAGTGAAAATACTCTTCAACATTCCATAAAGACTTTTGATCTTTCCGGCAAATGATTAAAAGAATCGAGCGCCTCAGCCACTCTCGGGATTTTGTGGTTGAGTCGCATTCTGGCCGCCACGAGGCACGATGTAGCAAAATGCTCCCGGAAATCCCGTCTAACCCCTGAATGGATTTACTGTGGGCTTCCACATCCGCAAAGAATTGGGCAACAGAGACGTTTGAAACCCGAGAATTTTGAAGCAACATTGTACATCGTGGGAACCATGCCGGGGTTCCATGTTTGCCGCAAGCCGTAACAAGGGTGAGGTCAGAGGAAAGGGGGGTGGAGTTGGAGAGAGAATGGTTTCTGTTTTTTGTTGCGAGAGAAGGAGGGGAGACTAATTCAGAAGTAGATGGTGTAGGAGAAGATGAGCGAGAAGAAATAAAGAGAAGAGTCAGAGTCCTGGGAGAAAAACCTAGCGAAGTCTGCAGAGCCCTTACGACAATCGACTTTTTTGCACGAGTATTTTCCAAGGAGGAAAGCTCATCAGAGAATGTAGAAAAAAAAAAAATTATTTTAACAGCACTTCCAAAAAAAAAAATTTCCCCAGTTTTTTTTTTTAAAAATTGTGACTGTTATCAGATAAAGAAAAATCTCTCAGTAATTCCCGTATAACCGCAAAACACGACCTTCCCTATTCCCTGCGGACCTAAGCACTTGTACACTTAAGAAAATGATTGGCTCGTACACACAAATGGGGGACACGAAAAAGGAAAATGACCCTTGTGTACTTACGTAGTCCTGTAGGCTGCTGACGACGATTTCGAGCGGAGGCAGGAACGTGAGTTTACCACCCTGAACACCAGCTATAATGGTCTCTAATTTGAATGATACTAGAATACCACTATATTATCTGGAGGTCCAGAGGAAAACTCAAATATCTGTTTTCTCACTTTATTGAGGAACAGACCGTAGATTAAAAGGGATCTTGTCGCGGTAGACGTGGCGGAGGCGGCGTTTAGGTCCTATGGGTTGGAGGAAGGTGTTCGCGGTTTTAAGAAACGGACTCGGACTGATTCCTTCGGTATTTTTGGGTCACTTCCAGCCTAAAGGGCGTGGGGGCACAGCTGTTGCCCTCGGCTACCCCTCCAGGCGTTTCTCGTTATCGCCGAAGGTGAGGTCATGGACCAGGGGGTCAGCAGCTGCCTAGCCCAAACTCCTTGATTAATGATGTCACCCCGGCTCGCAGATTTCACTATTTATAGATGTCACGCTGCCTAGCCAAACTCCTTGATTAATGGGTGTCACCCCGGCTCAGGTAGATTTCACTATTTATAGATGTCACAGGGAGGATGCATTAAAGACTTTTCTTTTTAAACATAATGGCAAGGAGCCTCTTAGTATACTACTGTGTCTGCCAATGGCACCCCCATCCTAGACTAATGTGTTGCTTATTTCCTCTTTAGTAGATGTTCTGTGGGGGTTTTCCCTAGATATATATATACTTGTCCACTACCTCTAGCTTCTCGCCTTGTACATGTATCAGTTTGAATTGAACTCTGTTGTTGTCTTTTTCTTGTTCATCTTAAGTCCAATTTTCAGACTTTCTCTATTCATATCGTTTACTAGTTGCTTGATTTCATTTGCATATTCACTGAAGAGAACAATATCATCTGCAAATCTGTTTGTATTTGTATTTTAATACCCTTTCCGTTCCATTCTAGCTTCTTGAATATTTCCTCAAGGCAAGCTGTAAACAATTTTGGTTAGATGGGCATTGCCCTGTTGAACACCTTTTTTAATCGGTATTTAATTGGTCTTTGTGTAGAGCTTGATGGTTGTTGTATATATCTTCCAATATTTTACAATATACCTTGTCTACACCCTGTCTTCGAATAACTTCTAGTACTGCTGGCATTTGTAGAGTCAAATACCTTTTCGTAGTCGATGAATGCCATACACAGGAGTTTCCTATATTCGTTTATTTTTTCTCTTATTTGAGTGAGCGTGTGGTCTGTTGTTGAAAATCCACTTCAAATGCCCATCTGTTCTCTAGGCTAGTTAGAATCTAGACTGTCAGATATGCAAATTGTGACGACATTTTGTAACTGTACAGAGTCTTATGGGTCTGTAGTTTTTATAGATCATTTGTATCCCCTTTTTTATGTATCAAAATAATTGTTGCATTTTTCTATACTAATTCACCAGGTCTTTTCCCTCTCTTCATGCATCTAAGCACTCTTTTTATTTCATCTGTTGTGATATAAGGTATGTCTCTAGTCACCGCGTTCACTTCTGTCCCTGAATGTTCATTTGAGTTGTATAGATCCCTGTAAAATTATTCCACTACTCTTAAGATTTATTTTTTATTATGTCACCTCCATCTGGTTTCTTTATTGCATACATTTGGCTAAATGGCTAAATGAACATCTTCATAGCAGCTCCCTATTTCTTCATCACTATGGTTATAGGTTGCAGCATAGACTTGAACAATCATCAGGTTGTACCTATTGTTTAGTTTTATTGTTACTGAAGCCACATTTTCGCTTATACTATAGGATTCCAGAATATTCTTTTCTTTTATTCCTACAAGTAATGCTAGAAAGTTCTTATAGTCCTCATATTGTATGTGCAAAGGTTCATCAACATGGGGCGTCCTGTCTTTAACTGAAGATTTTTAGCACCTTCTGCTCCTATGCCTCTGTGGAATGAGGGTTGTTGCTCTGTTTGTGTAGTCATGGTTTTTGATGGAGAGGTAGACAGCCAAGTTACCCCCCACCTACTGGCTTAGGTGTATCTTGGTGGGAGGGGAAGTATATTAGCCAGGATGTCACTGATAAGCCCCTCGAGCGGGGTTGGCCCTATCTAGCGTTTTCTTTTGGTTTTGTATCTAGCAGTTTTTTTGAGAGGTGTCGCAATTCTTAGCAGTTGCTAAGCCTACCAATGTGCCCCTCAGCCGACTGCGACCCGATTGAGGTGCCATCACTTGAATTATGCTTTGTTAATGTGTAATTCATCTAGTGAAACTTCTATCACGTGGCTGATTATACTTGTCGCTTTATGGTAACTGTGTTTTAAACCAACCTAATTTTGTGATGTACTGTACTTAAATACTGACCATTCGGCTGTTCCCTATCGAATCTACTTGAGGGAAAACAGTAATACCCGTGTGATTTGGCAATGTTAACTCGGCGTCCTGTGGGTATGGGGACCAGTGATGCTTGTCATTTTCCAATGATTTCATAATTTGATATTCCTTTTCTGGTGGGGGAGTGATTTTTTTTTTCTTCTTACAGCTGTTTCTATCTACTGTAGGGCTCTCAATGAGCACCGAGGCCTTATGAACTTATTTAGCATGGTAATGAAACCTAGTATTCCTAGTTGGTGCTTTCTTGCAGTTCTTTTAGTTTAAGAGGTCCATGTATGCATGATCCAATATTGAATTTTGTAGACTTGTGAGGTATTTGGATGAATTATTGTTTCTGTTTTGGTTATCAAAGATAAGATTTGAAAGAAGAATGGCAATAGGGGAAGGATAAGGGGTGGAGGAAAATGAACTTTAGAAGAAAAAGGAGCTGGGGCTTAACCCAGCATGCAGGGTAAAGCTTGGAGTAATAGTTATAGTGGCTTCTTTGAAAGGAGGAAAAGGGTAGGGGTGGCCCAGCACCATCTTGAATCACTTGTGTTCGGTGCGGGTGTCCTCTGGCACGGAGGGCTTCCCCTCTAACACACGAGGCTGCGCGGGAGGGCGGCCGGCCAATTCTTGATACGTAAGGTACGAGTGCCCTACGATTTTGACCGCGTACCCCCACTGGAGGTGTTAACAGTTTAGGTGCCATCTGCAGTGTGCTCTGGGCACGGCCTTTTCGGCAGTGACTCCAGGGCAATTCCTCGGCTAACCTATGCTGTTGAAGCAGGTTGAAGCTCAGAGGTGGTCGTTAATCAGGGCTGGCCATTCCTGCTTGTGTCAATAGAAGGTTCCCCTTTGTCGGCAGCAGGTACGAAGAGGTGTGGCCCTAGTGGCCTCATCATGATTGGATTGATGCCAATGGCCATGACACTTTTTTCCTTGCATAAATCCTTAAGTCAAAGGATTTATGGTCTTGGCACAAGTACTAGCAGCAAATGTCATGTGGCAGAAACCTCCATGCTATGGCAAAGGATAATGAGATAGTGAGGATGAAGTTATGGCAATTCCATAGCATCAGGTGACAAGGTAAAAGTATTTAAAAGCAGGGCTGTGAGGGCTGTGGCAAAGGGGAGGTCAAACTTAAATTAATAAATTAAAAGGTCACAATAAATCAAAAGAAAACAACAAACTACATTAGAAACAGAACGAGAAAACACAAACAAAACAAAAACTGAACAAAACGAGGGGATCTGGGAAGGGGAAATGTGATAATGAAGGAATTACCAAAGAAAAAAGATCAAGGCATAATCCTAGTCTTCAGCCGGAACGAAAGATGATGTTGAGTCTATCCAGCCAGTTGGTATGCCAAGCACGGAGCGTGTCAGTCTGCTTGCAGACACAATCTATGCCACTTGATGTTCAGAGGAAGTAGAGAAGCTTCCTTGTGGATCTATCATATAGATCCATCTGAGTGCTTTATTCTGAACAAGCTGGAGTGCAAGTGGTGTGTATGTGAGGAGAGGTTTTATCAGGAAGTTTACATGGTCTTTCAAAGAGAACTTTTGTTTTTGTCGCATTATTCTTAATACGTCATTTATGCTCCCATCTCGAGATGGTTGTCGATTTATTAATGCACTGAACGACACCTGAATGTGTAAAGTCGTCAGCATAGAGGATAGTGAGTGAGTCTGTGTGTGGGGTCTGGTAGGTCGTTTGTGTATAATGTATAGTGTTGGGCTGAGTATGCTGCCCTGGGGTACTCCAGCGTGCATTGAAATGGCGCCTGAAACTTTGTTTAAGAAATGTAATTTTAATCTGCGGTCATCAAGAAAATTGCAGAGTAACTTTTTAATCATAGATGGAAAGCTGAATATTGTGCACAACTTGTACTTGAGGCCAGCATGCCAGACCGTGTCGAAGGCTTGCTCAACATCTTTTGTGACAAGAACAGTCTCTGGTCGTCGGTCTTCGTTGTTGTTTATGTTGATGTTAAGTGCGTCTTGCATCGAGCGATGCGAGCGAAAACCGAATTGTTTGTGTTTGAGATACCACACTAGTCTTGCTTATGTTTTTTTTTTTCGAAAATTTTGTCTAATGTCTCGAATAGACTAATAGGGCGGTAACTCTTTAGGTCAGTAAGGTCTTTTTGTGGCTTAGGAATGATGGCCACTTAAGCAGTCGTAAAGGGTGAGGGAAAATAGCCGGTAGCGAGAGAGGCGTTGTAAAGATCAGTCAAAGCTTGTATAAGGTTGTCAGGAAGGTGAATTAGAGCGTCGCGTCCGATCTGTGAGGAGCCTGGAGCCTTACGAGAAAACCTCTTTATTTTTTCTTTTACTTCCTCACACGGGATGAGGGCTGTGAGTTCGCAAGTGTCCTCCAGCCTATCCCGTCGGATAATTGGCTCTGGGTTAGTTTCTACCCTGTTCTCTTGACTCCAGGAATCAATTTCTTGAATTCTGTGAGTGAACAGGAGGGTGAGGATAGAAAACTTTGGCCCAGTGTTCTTCAAAAATTTTGATAACATCCCCGGGATCTGAAACTTTTACGTTATTATGAATGTGGGAGAAGGGGGGTTAGTTACTGCCTTTAAGTCTAATTTTTGCCAAAATTCCCGTGGATTGCGAACTCTGTTACATTCTATTTTTTAAACTAAATCTGTCCAATATTTTTGCCAGTCGCTATCAAGGGTATCGATGGACGTGTCTTCTAGAATAGATAAGTCCCATCGAACATGGTTTAATCTGCATAAATTACAGCACAATTAGTGTTGTGGTGTAGTATCGTGTGTGTAGCGTTGATATCTCCAGCAAAGAAGACTAGGAGGTTTGTATAATTAAATAATTTGTTGAAATCTGCAAGAGGCAAATTAGTGTTTGGTTTTATATAGACAGTGGAAAGGATAATGGGGCCCTGTGGGCTGAATAACCTGACTGCTATGAAGTCAGGGTGGCTGAATAAGAGGGTGAGGAACTCATGAGTGATGGTGGCTTTCATGAGGATACAGGACCCTATCTGCAATCCGTCCCCTGATTGCCTGGATGTGTAACCATAGTGCTGAATTCTATAGCCATTGGTGATGGATATAGAATTCAGTAGGACCACATCAAGGCGTTCTTGTTCTAGTAAGTCGTAAAAAATATTTCGGATGGAAAAAAATTACCTTACATTTGCTTGAACGATCGTTAGCATGTCACTCAGGGTAGACCCATTTTACCTGGATTTACCTTGCGTGACGTTACTATCCCGGTAGCGATTCCGTGATCAAGCCTCGATCGACGGTTCCTCGAGGTCAAGAAGAGAGTCCTGCGAGCAGGATGCAGGGCGGAAGTCCTGGGAATCGGCGGACCAATTCCCAATACTTCCGCGCGGTCACAAGCGCCCCCTAGAAGGGAGCACACCAACGGCTCCCTCCAAAGGGAGAGGGAGCTCTTCCTCGGCTTCGGGAGCGACTTCGACGTCGATCTCGGAGCCGCTACTCTCGTCGTCAAGGATGGTGTCATCTAAACGATAACGACGAGGCTGCGGGACTGGTGGTGTTGATCTGTTTGGTGGTGAGATCTGTTTGTGTTTGTGGTCAGTGTTTTTTGTAGTGTTAAATGCTTATTATTTTGGATTTTGTTGTGGTGCTTGTTGCAAAACGATGTG
>NC_051395.1:35955532-35960532 GCF_015228065.2 Penaeus monodon | reverse complement strand
TATAATATATATATATAATATATATACACAAAACACACACACACACACAACCCAACCACACACACACAACCACAACACAAAACCACACACAAAAAAACCACACACACACACACACAAACACACACACAACACACAATATGTGATATATAGAACCTTTTAATATATAATATATATATTATATTATATAATTTTATATTATATATATGTAATATATATATATATTATATATTTATATATTATATATGTAAATAGAAATGATTCGTATGTGGGTTGTGGGTTTTGGGTGTGTGGGTGGGTTGTGTGTGTGTGTGTGTGTTGTGGGTGTTTGTGGTGTGTGTGTGTTGTGTGTGTGGGTGTGTATTTTTTTTTGTATTATATAATAATTTAATATAAAATTAAAAATAAATATATTTTTAATAATTATATATATTTTGTGTGGGTGTGTGTGGTGTGTGGGTGTTGTGGTGTCTGGGTGTGTGGTGGGGGTGGTGTCTGTGATATATATATATATAATATAAATATATTAAATGTATGTATATAAAATATATATATATTAAAACATATAATTCTAATTATAATAAATATATATAAAATAAGAGAGGAGAGAGGGAAGAGAGAGAGGAAGAGAAAGAGAGAGAGGGGGAAGGGAGGGAGGAGAGAGAAGGATAGAGAGAGAGACAGAGAGCGTATTTTACATAGTTTTCTATATTTATATATTTCATTGTATAAGTATTTACATTATATATATATATTATAATATAATATATATATATTATATATAAAAATATAGATATAGAATATTTGGCAAATTATTCGAATTAAATAATATTAATATATTATATTATATATATATATATATATTTTAATATATTATATTATATTAAAATATGGGTGTGTGTGGGTTTGTGTGTGTTTTTTTTTGTGTTTTTTGGTGTTGTGTGTGTGTTGTGGGTGTTTGTTGCGGTTTGTGTGTGGTGTTGTGTGTGTGTGTTTGTGGTGTGTGTGTGTGGTGTGTGTTTTTTTGGTGTGTTTGGGGGTTTGAGTGTAAATACATATAACAGATATTTAATTTAATTTATTTAAAAGATATTTAATTTAATGCACACACACACACAAACACACAACACACCGCACACACAATTATATATTAAAAGGATTTAATTATTAAAACAATTAAAAGGCGTTTAGTTATACATACACGTTATAACATACATAACAATAAGATTTCCTGAAAATTAAAAAAAAACAAAATATAATTTTTTATATTTATATTAAATATATATAATATATAAAATTAAAAATTTTATATATTAATATAATATATATATTATATAATATATGCATGGTTTTTGTGGTGTGTGTGTGTGTGTGTGGTGTTGTGTGGTGTGGTTTGTGTGTGTGTTTGTGTTGTGTGTGTGGTGTGTGTGGTGTGTGTTGTGTGTGCATTGTGTGGGTTTTAACATATATATTGATTAATATTTATATAAAATAATATAATTATAATATATATTTTTTAATATTATTATAATATATATTATATATAAAATTTTATAAAATATATTAATAAGTTATAATTTAATAAATGATTTTAAAATTATGTATTTATTATAATTTTTATATATTTTGTTTATATATTCTATACTTAATATAAATATATAATATTAATAATTATATATATGAAAAAATAAAGATTATATTATTATATAATAAAAAGTTTTAAATATATATATATATTTTAAAAAACCCAAAAATTATATTTGGTGTATATTTTTATATATAATAATAATATAATATATATATACTAAAATAATAATATATTTATATTATAATATAATATAAAAAATACATACATATTACATTATATATATTTGATTATACTATATATACATAATAATGTATATTATACTAATCATATATATTATATAAATTTTAATATTATTATATATTAATTATATTTATATATTATATAATAAATATATAATTATAATTATATAATAATGTGTGTGTGTGTGTATTAATATATATATTATGTATTATATATATATATATATATATATATATATAAAATTATATATAAAATTTTAAAATATATTTTATATATACATATATTATATATATAATATTTTAATATATATATTTTTATATTATATATGTTATGTTATATATTTTAATAAATATATATATAATATAAAATAATATATATATAGAGAGAGAGAGAGAGAGAGAAGAGGAGAGGAGAGGTGTGTATATATATATATATGTTTTAATATATAAAATAATAATATATATTTAATATATATAGAAATAAAATAAATATTTCAGTAAATATTATAAATCCCCACATACAGTATTATTTATAATATAATATATATTTTATATTATAAAATTAAAAAAAAATATATATATATATATATATTTTTATATATATATTATATTTTTATATAATATAAAAAGGGGGTTTTTAAAAATAAATTTTAAAATATATATATATATTATATAATATATAATATATATATATATATAAAAGGAAAAGAAAAAAACAAAAAATTAAAAAATTAAAAAAAAAACTAAAAAAGAGAGAGAGGGGAGAGAGAGAAGAGAGAAAGAGAAAGAGGAGAGAGAGGAGAAGAGAGAGAGAGAGGAAAAAGAGAGAGAGAGGAAAAGAGAGGAAGAGAGAGCACACACACGCACACGCACCAAACACCACACACAGATATATATAACATACATTATTAAATTATATTATATTTTATATTTAATTTTATATAATATTATATATTTAGAAATATATTATATATATATATTATTTTAAAATATATATATATATAATAAAATTATATTTATATGCGTGGTGTATATAGTGTTGTGTGTGTTTTGTGGGTTGTGTGTGTGGTGTGTGTTGTGTGTGTGTGTGTGGGGTTTTGGTGTGTGTGTGTTTTTGTGGTTTTTTTTGTGTGTTTTTGGGTGTGTGTGTGTGTGTGTGTGTGGTGTGTGGGTGTTTTTGGGTGTGTTGTGTGTGGGGTTGTGTGTGTGTGTGTGGGGTGTGTTTTTGTGTGTGTGTGTGCTTTTGCGTGTGTGTGTCTTTTTCCCCCTTTCTTTTTTTTCCCCCCCCTTTTTTCTCTCCTCTCTCTCTTTTTTCTCCTCCTCTCTCTCTTTTTCTCTTCTCCTCTTCTCCCCTCCTCTCCCCCTCTCTCCTCTCCTCTCCTTCCCCCCTTCCTCTCTCTCTTCTCTCCCCCTTCCCCCTCTCTCTCTCTCTTTTTGATCTCTCCTCTCTCTCTCTCTCTCTTCCTCTCTCTCTCTCTCTCTCTAATTATATATAATATATATATAATATATATATATAAATGTGTGTGTGGTGTGTTTGTTGTGTGTGGGTGTGTTGTGTTTGTGTGGTGTGTGTGTTGTGGTGGTGGTGGTTGTGTTCTGGGGGGTGGTGTTGTGTTTTAATAACCCCAAACCCATTATATTTTATATATAAAAAAATACGTGATACATACATGTTTTATAAAAGTGTATATATAATATAAAATTATATATTAATATATAATATTTTATATTATATATTATGATGTTGTGTGTGTGGGGTGTGTGTGGGTTTTTGTGTGTTGTGTGTTGTGTGTGTGTGTGGGGGGTGTGGGTGTGTGTGGTTGGGGGTGTGTGTGTGTTTGGGTATATAAATTGTGTTTTTGATTTATGTATATATATTATTTTAAAAATAATAATAATATATACTATATAACATAAGTCTACCACAACACAAACCCCACCCCACACACACACCACACAACACACACACCACACACCCACACCACAACACACAAAACCACACACAAAAACCACCCAAACACACAAAAATCAACATACACACTACACACATCACACAACACACATACAACTCACCATACAACACACACACCAAAATTTTTAAAATATATAAAATTAAAATATATATAATATTATAATATATAATAATGATATAAAATTTTAAAAATTTTATGTGGGGTGTTGTGGTGGGGTGTGGTGTGTGTGTGTGTGGTGTGTGTGTGTGTGTGTGTGTGGTGTGGTGTGTGTGTGTGTGCGTGCGGGCCCCTGTGTTAGTTATGGTATATATATATATATATATAAATTATATATAATTTAATTTTGTAATAATATTATGGTAAAATTTTAATATATATAAATATATATTACTAATATCTTTTTATATATTATTAAAATTTTAAAAAATTTTAATTATACAATTTATATATATGGTTAAAATATATATATATATATATAAATATATATATTATATATTATATATTATATATGATATTTATAAAATTATATTTATATATAAAATTTATTTAGTAGGTAGTAAAATTATATGCAAATACACACACCAACCCAAAAATACCCACCCACACACACCCCCACACCACACACCACACCACCCCCCCAACCCACACACACCCCCACCACACACACACACATAACCACACCCCATTATTTTATTTTATTTTTTTATTTTTTTTTTATTTTTTGTGTGTGTGTGGTGTGTGTGTGTGTGGTGGTGGTTGTGGGGTGTGGTGTGTTTGTGGGGTTGTGTGTGTTTTTTGTGTTGTTGTTGTTGGTGTTTGTTTATATTATAATATATATAATGATATAATTTTTATATATATTATATATTTTAAAATTTATTATTTTTAAACTTATTTTAATATATATTATTATTATATATTTATTTATTTTAAAATAAAATTTTTAAAAATTTTAAAAAAAAAAAAAAAAAGAAAAAAAAAAAAAAAAAAAAAATTATTTTTTTTAAAAATTTTTCCAAATTTTTTTTTTTTTTTTTTTTTTTTTTTTTTTTTTTTTTTTTTTTTTTTTTTTTTTTTTTTTTTTTTTTTTTTTTTTTATTTTTATTATTATATTTTTTTTTAAAAATTTTTTTAATTTATATATTTATTTTATTTTTTAATTTATTTTCCCCAAATTTTTTCAAACCTCTTTTTTTTTTT
>NC_051395.1:35940532-35953032 GCF_015228065.2 Penaeus monodon | reverse complement strand
AGATCTTTGTTTATACAGTCTTTCTATCGTTTTCTAAGTCTTCCTCTTTTTCTGTTTCGTTGTACTTCCATTTCATGATTTTCTCTTCCTCTTGATCTTCTCCAATTCTTCTCCTCAAATGGCCGAACCATCTTATTTTGCCTCCTAAATCTTCTTAGAATTTCCACTATTTTCCACTGTACCTCTGATGTAGTCGTTTCTTTTTCTATCTCTCTTTGTGACTCCAGCCATCCATCTCAACATCTTCATCTCAGCTACATCCTACTTTTCTTCTAGCTTCTTCAGTGGTGCTGCTTCTAGGCTGTAAGTTAAGGCTGGTCTGGCTGCGGCCTGATGCAACCTTACCTTTGAGTCTAAATGGACTCTCCTATCGCGCAACACTCCTGACATTTTTCTCCAATTTTTTTCATCTACTTTAATTCTGAATTTAGCTTCTTATCCATTCCGGCATTTTCATCGACCATTGAACCTAGATTTTTAAAAGGTTCGAGCTCTTTTCAATTTCTCTCCACCTAGCTTTATTGTGGCTAGTTGGTCGCCATCTATATTGGCTTGGTCCTGCTTATTCTCTTTTTCTCTGCTTTCTAAAGCAAACCTCCATTCTTCTAGTTTCCTTTCTAGCATCTTCTACTTTCTGCCACTAGTACAATATCACAAACGTACAATACGCACCATGGTGGTTCTTCTCTTACATTTTCCGTGATGACATCAACACTATACTGAATAACGTTGGGCTAAGTGCCGATCCCTGGTGTAAGCCGTCCTTTACTTTGATGTGTTCCGTCATGCCCATTGTGCTTCTAACTTCCTTGTCACGTCCTTGTAGCATTCCTGGATTATTCATACATATTTTTCCCCTCGTTTCCCCGTAATTTCCTCTCCAGACAAATTTGGCGTGGCACTCGGTCTTAGCTTTCTCTAAGTCGATATAAGATCATAGGCCAAGCACTCTTTGCTTCTCCTGGTATTTCTCCAGGGTTTTTTGCTTGAGAGAAAAGATACCGTCAACTGTTCCGACCCCTTTTCATAAAAACTAAGTTGCTGTCGGCCAATGCGCACTACTTGTCAAGTCGCGAGTCCAAATTCCTTTCCAGTAGTTTCAAAGTGTGAGACATCAGCTTAATACCCCGACAGTTCTTACAACTCTGAATATCTCCTTTCTCTTTGTAGATTGGTATCAAAGTACTTTCTCCACTTTTCTGGTATTGCTTCCTTTCCATTATCTCTTTCCCTCAATCCATGCAAGATGTCAACCCCCTTTTTCCCAAAGCTTTCCATGCTTCCACTGGTATGTTATCGGGTCCCGTACTTTTCAATTCTTCATCTCTTTAGTGCAGCATTTACCCTTCTCTAGCTATTTCAGCTACTTCTTGATCATTTAGCTCTCCATCTCCGCTCAAGTACCTATCATATTAGCAGCTTTTGAAAACATTGCTTCCATCTTATCAATATGTCTCTCTCCCTTTTTTCAGCACACTTCCACGTTCGTCCTTCATCTGCCGTATGTGTGTTAAATCTTTCGTACTCTTATTTCTAAATCTTAGCTAACTTGAATATCTTAGCCTGTCCTTCTTCAGTGTCTAATTTTTCATACAGATGGTCGTATCTTCTGATTTTGCGATGGCACTGCTTTTTTGCTTTTTTGCAAAATTGTTTATAGCTGCTTTGTCTTATCTAGTTTAATTTTCCTCCCCTTTTTTCTTGACTTTCTTCTTAGCACTCACTTTCTCTTGTACTTTTTTCATTAAACCACCAAAATTTTCCCTTTTTTCCACTACTCTCGCCCGTATTTCCTTTCCAGCTCTTAATATATCTGTTTGTTAATTCCACCAGGTGTTCCCACCTTTTCCCTATTGTGGCTCAGCTCTCTTAGAATTCAGCTTTGAACTCTTGTTGGAAATCATTTTCCTTCAGTTTAAACCATTTATCCTTCTTTGAGTTGCAGCTTTCCTTTTCTGTTTCTGTGAGACAGCTATGGTGAGGTCATGACAACCCAAGCAGTACTGCACAGTCACATGATCTCCAGGTATTACTTTGCGATGTTAACGTCCCTTCGATATAAAATCGATATAAAATAATCCTTCGATATAAAAGGAAATCAATTTGACTTTCTCTGTCACCACTTTTGTAAGTTTTTAAGGTGTTCATTTCTCTTATGGAATAGGGTATTTCCTATTACCACATCGAAGATAAAGCTTACTTTCTCTCCCGTCCTCATCTCCATGTTCATACGCATTTCCACCCTGTACGCGACTGATGGCATCATTGCCGCCACCAAGATGGCCATTCATATCTCCTCCAAATTATGCTCTTTCATTTTTATAAACCTTTCCAGTTCTTCTTGTAGTGCGGGCCCAATTTTTTCTTTTTCTTTATCTGTGCCTCCTGCTTGTGGGGGCAAAACAAAATTAGTCATCGAGAATCTTAAAGGGGCTAACTTTCCCTTTATTCTGTTATCTTTTTTTCATTCCGTCACAAAAATTTAATCACGCCTTTTCCTGTCATGGTCCTACTTCAATGCCCCAAATTCGCAAATTTTGACTGCTTCTTGGCCGCCCCCTTTCATGAGGGTGGTCCTGCATTGGGACTCTACTTTTTTGGGGGCTCATTTCATGTAAATTTTTGGCGAGATTTTACAGGCGGATGCCCTTCCGACCCCCCACCCCCCCTTTTATCCGGTTTGGGCCCGGGTGATGAGGTCTGGCTTGCACCCCCCCCCAGGCTGGTTATGAAAACATTATATTCATAATATATAATTATATATTATATATTATATATTTTTATATATATAAAATATATATATTTCTTCTTTTAAGGGTAGGTTATGTTGAGCCGCCTGGTCACACATGATTTTTAAATTGTCTTTTATATTTTGAGCCTTGAGTGAGTACGTGGTAGGGTCCCCTTCCTTTCCCGGAATGCCGGGTTCCTTTTTAGGTAATATTCTCTCTTTTTATCCGGGCTTGGGCCACATTTGGGGCTGGCTTGCCACCCGGGGGCTAGGTGGCAATAAAGGGTGAAGTTCCTTCCCCAAAGGGAAAAACGGGGCGGTCGGTGACTCAAACCCTCGAATTCAGATTGCCGTGGACGTCTTGAGTCCGACGCTCTAACCATTCGGGCCACCCGGCCTTATATATATATAATATAATATATATTATTATAATATAATTATTAAATATATTATATTATATGTATGTATGTATAAATGTATACAAAAAATAAATAGTACATTATTGTACACACCCAACATTTATATATATATTATATATTATAATTAAAAAATTTGATAATATTATATATCAATACATAATATCATAAAATATAACACATACATACTAAAATATATATATATTTTATAATATATTATATATTATATATATATAAAATTTAATAATATGTTTAATATTTTAACATATATATTATTTATTATATATATTATATATTTTATTTATATATATTATATATTATATTATAATATATATTTATTTTTCCTATATTTTAAACACACCATACCACACCCCACCACACACAACACACACACACACCACACACACACACACACACACAACACACAACCCAACCCCAACATATTATATATATAAATTTGTTTGTGTGTGTGTGTTTGTTTTGGGGTGTTGTGTTTGTGTGTTGTGTGTTGTATGTGTGTGTGTGGGTGGTGTTTGTGTGTTTGTTTGTGGGGGTTGTGTGTGCGTGTATGTAGTAAAAAAGAAAATATTATAAAATTTTAATATATATATATATATATTATATATATATATATATAAGTGTTGGTGTTGTGTGGTGTATGGTTGTGTGTGGGTGTGTGTGTGTGTGGGTTGGGGGTGGTGTGTGTTTTTTTTGTTTGTTTGGTGTAGTTGTGTTTTGGTGTGTGTGTGTGTTTTGGGGTTGTGTGTGTGTGTGGTGGTGTGTTTTGTGTGGGAATGGTGTGTGTGGTGTATTCATGTGAACTTATCAATATAATCACATATTTTGCTACAAATATATATATTATAATATAATATATATAATATATACCACAACACACACACACAAAAACACACAAAACACACCACACACCACACACACCACCACACACACACACACAATTATATTATATAATATTTATTATTTTATAATATATAATTATATATAATTAAAATATAGTATTTGCATAATCACACAAATTATAAGTATCTTGTATGATATGTGCATGATATGAAAATACTTAATATATTAAAATTAAATTTTATAAAAACATTTATGTATTTTTATTATTTTAATTATAATATTTATAATTTTAAATTAATTAATATTATATTAATATTTTCACCACACACACACACATACAGTGGTGGGGGTGTGTGGTGTGTTGTGTGTGTTTTGTTTTTGTGTGTGTGTGTGGTTTTGTTTGTAAAATATATATATATTATATATATATAATATATTGTTGTGGGGGTGTGGTGTTGTGTGGTGTGTGTTGTGTTGTGTGTGTGTTGTGGTATTATATAATTATATTATATTATATATATATATTTAATATATTATATTATATTATACTGCTATAATACAAATACTTTTTTTAAAGAATTCTTCCACTGCAGGACATGGCCTCTCTCTTCTTTCTGAGGGTTATATAGCATCCCCCCTTGCCTGATTGAATGTTCTTCCTATCAACCGCGGTTTGCTAGGCGGGGACTTCCCCTTTCAAACCAAAGGGGATATGTCTTTTTTTGGGGTCGAGGCGCAGTCGAACGCAGGCATTTTTACGACTGCCCCGGCGGGGGAAATTTAAAATTACATACACTAAAACATATACAAAAAAGAAAAAAAAGAAGAAAAAAGAAAGAAAAAAAAAAAGAAAAAAAAAAAATAAAAAAAAAAAAGAAAGAAAGAAAGAAAAAAAAAAATATATACATATATATATTACATAATATATATAAAATATATAATATATTA
Organism: Penaeus monodon; assembly: GCF_015228065.2. NCBI lineage: Eukaryota > Metazoa > Arthropoda > Malacostraca > Decapoda > Penaeidae > Penaeus > Penaeus monodon. The sequence goes on along the minus strand of NC_051395.1, from coordinate 35,948,076 downwards.
TATAAAATACATATGTAAATCACATAGACTACAACACACACAAACAAAACACAAACACACACCCACCACACACACACACAACCACCCACACCAGCACACACACACACACACACACACACACCAACACACACACACAAAACACACACACCAACCCCACACACACACACACACACACACACACAAAAACCCCACACACCCATAGTGTTACATGTCTAATATATTGTGAATATATATATATAATAATATATATATATTATAATACATAGTAAAAAGAAATTATTGCATGTGTGTGTGTGTGTGTGTTGTGGTTGTGTGTGTGTGTGTGTTTTTGTGTGTTGTGGTGTGTGTGTGTGTGGGTTTTCGTGTGTTTGTGTGTGTTGTGTGTGGGTGTGCGTGTGGGGTCCCCATATATATTTATATATTAATATATTTATATATTATATAATATATATATATATACATATTAACATATATTATTTTTTATTTATTTTTTATTTATTATTTATATGTATTTATTTTTGTGTTTTGTGTTTCTGTGTGTTTTTATGTTTAAATATATAATATATAATTTTATATATTTTATATTTTAATATAATATATACATAATTATAACATTATATATATATATGTATATATGTATATATATATATATATATATATAATATATATAATATTTTTATAGCATATATATATATATATATATATAAATATAGATAGATGATAGATAGATAGATGTAGATAATAATAGATAGATAGTATATATATATATATTAAAAATTATATATATAATGCATATTTATTATATTATATAATTTTAATATATATAATATATATATATATATACATGGGGTGTGTTAAAATTTAAAAAACACAATATTTAAAATATATAAATAAAATTATTAATATATATATATTTTATTATATATAAACAATACCAATCACAATAATATAATGTAATATATATATTAATATATATATTATATATATTATATTTTAATATATATAATATATATAAATGATTGCGGTGTGTGTGTGGGGGTGTGGGTGTGTGTGTGTTGTGTGTGTGTGTGTGTGTTTGGGGTGTTGTGTGGTGTGTGTGTGTAGACACGCAATATAACGGGGCTCAGAAACCCCATTCAAAGGGTCAGGGTGTTAGTTTTATGACGGCTTGACTCTTTATTGATGAAGAGTACGACACTAAGGGAACACACGAGACGATGTCTATGGGTAAAGTGGTGAGCACGGGGTCACATGATGGGTCAACCCGCCCTTAGGGCGAAGGCAGGTCCGACCTTACCACATCGGGCACTGGCCACGAACTGTCGAGTCAGACGAGGTCAGATGAAATTGTCATCTACGCCCTCACTGAGTCGATGGTTCCTATTTTGGACATGGAGCCACGTGGTAAACAGCCACGTGGCCTCAAGGGGTGACCCAAGTCCTGATTTGCTGATCATCTTGTTTTCACGTGCATTGTCCTTGGTGCATCTTCGTGGCTGCTAGTCACTGTCGTCCTCTTCTTCCTGGTCCTTGGTGTACTCTATTTGTCCTTGATGTCCACACATCCTTGAAGGTCTCGCACAGGTCCTCCTTGAATTCGGATTCATCTAGACTTCCTCATAGTCCTTGTCCAGGCTTAACTTGGCGGTGTCCTTGTCCACACATCCTCACAGATCTCGTCCAGGTCCTACTCGGCTGCATGCTCGTCCTCACGTCCTCGTAATCTTTGTCTGGATCTACGGGCGCCTGAGCAGGCGGTGTCCTCTTCAGCATCTCAGGGCGGCAGATACCTGCGCTGACGACCTTCTGGAGTTTGACTGGATCTGCGGGCATCCAGGCAGGCAGCGCCCATCCACAGCATCCTGGGACGACTGGTACCTGCGCTGTAAGGGCCAGATAGTAAGAGAAAAAGAAAGGCAACAGAGAAGAGGGGATGTTAAATACCACTAGCCGGTTATTTATATAAATTTGCAGTTTTTGATGTTCGTTTTTTATTTATTTTCATCTTTTTTTTTGTTTTGTGCTTTATTTCACAAAGATAAAGAAGGAAAATAGGAGAGGGAGACGTCAGTACCGATCCGCATGGACCTGGCTTGAACCACCAACTGATAGATATGAGAGTAGATAAAGGAAACAACAACTGCAATTCGCAAAGATTTACTTGAACCAGTAGTCGTCACACAGAAGAAATAAATGTAATTTGTACATCATGTACGAGTCACTTGTCACAACTGACACCCCCCTAACGGAAGCCACTTTGTCACAGTGGAGGGGCTTGAGTCCCAGTGATCTGGTGAGCCGGACCAGAGGGCTACCCATACTGGAGGGGTCATCAGTGAGGGATGAGACAAAATGGCTTCCTGGTACACCAAGGCCTATGAGAGGGGATGGTGCACCCACACCTGGTTCATTCCATCTTGGACCAGGGAGAACTCTCCCACGTGTGTTCGCCGTGTGTGGCATCCCGTATTAACAGGAGACAGGAGTCCTGGAGATTGAGCGATGCTGCACACTGCGCCCTGCAGCTAGCGACACACCTCTTTGGTCCTCTATTCTGGTTAGATGGGTGGCTTGATCAAGGCCCGGTCAAGTCAATCTGCTGGTCAAATATGGCCAAGGTCAAGCAGGCACTGTTCAGTTGGTAGCGCATAGGTCCCACGACTGCCATTAGCACTGTAATAGTGGCTGCGTATATTTCCTCATTACCCCAGTGGTTGTTGGGAGATTTTGAGCCACAACTATAGCCTCCCCTCGTTGGACTCCATGATAGGTGGGGGGGTGAGGAAATGAAGAATTCCAATTTGTATGAGTACTAAAAATTTACAAAGATCTAGCTCTCTCCCTGACGACCTACACAATCCCCCGACCTTTTCCTCTGGAACATCACATGTTGTCACTCTGGAACCTTTCCAGCTTCCAAAGGGCAAGAATAGGAATCATAATGGTTCAGGGCTCCCAAACCAGGTAAGAAGGGGGAAAAGTCCTCCTCAATCCACTAAGGAAATCTTACCTGGTAAATATGAAAGTATTTCATATAGTAAGTACCTAGTAGTGAAGACCATTGATGGTGTATCAATCATGGATCTTGATATTTTTGAAGTACATCAGAAAATAGTTGAGGTATGTCATCGTGATCCTCGCATCACCCCACAGTGAGATGGTAGCCTAATAGTTGAGGTTTCGTCACCACACGAGTGACCATCTGCGTGTGATATGCGACATCCCTGGGGCTCAAGTTTCATGTTCTCCTCACAAAACCCTCATTCAGTGTAAGGGAATTGTCTTTTCCCGAGGAGAAACTGTTAGAGGAACTAGAGAATTTTAATGTAGTGGCAGTAAAATGTTTTAAGAAGAAAGTTGATGGTTTGGAACAGTCGACACCAGCTCTCCTTCTAACTTTTAACACGTTAGTCCTTCCAGAATCAGTTAAGTTGGCATGGTACCACCTCAAGGTAAAGCCATATGTGCCCAACCCTATGCGGTGCTTCCACTGCCAGGGTTATGGGCATGGAGCCAACTCTTGCTGTTTTAAGGAAAATGGACAACCAAGAGTATGTGTAAAGTGTGGTACAACAGGTCATCAAGGAGATAACTGTCCAAGTCCAATGTGCTGTTACCACTGCAAAGAAGCTCATGAAGCTTCTTCAAAGCAATGTAAAATGGTACAAATTTGAAAAAGAAGTATTGGTAATAAGGAGCAAGGAGAAAGTTAGTTTTCCAGAGGCAAAGCGACATGCCCGTGTGCTGTTTGCACAGCCAGGTAAATCCTTTGCTTCAGTTCTAGCCCATCCTCCTTCCCACCAACCCTTGCCCTCTGGTGCTTCTTACACCACACACTCTGCCACTTCCTTTAAACCTCAGTCCCCAATTGCTGAAACTGCCTCTGGTGAATTCCACCCAGAAACGGAGTAGGAGTGAAGGATCTATTGAGGAGACTCCTCCTCCCAAAGTAAGGTCTTTGGAGCCATCAGGTAAGGCTCCAGAGGCCTCAACGGTGACAGCTCCAGCTGCCACCACATCCACAGGGGCCTCCGCTGCTAGGCAGAATGCCCCTGAAGCAAAGGCTCAGGTACGCCCTTTGCCCAGGCAAAGGAATCCTGAGCCTGTTGAAAAGACACATTTCAAAGTGGAGTCTTTGGAGCCGGCAGGCAGGGCTCCAGAGGCCTCAACGGTGACAGCTCCAGCTGCCACCACGTCCACAGGGGCCTCCGCTGCTAGGCAGAATGCTCCTGAAACAAAGGCTGAGGTCCGTCCTTTGCCCAGGCAAAGAAATCCGGAACCTGTCAAAAGGAAGCCTGTAGAAACTAGTCCCACGGGTAAGCAACCCCTCAAAAGATTCTCCCAAGAAATGGACAGCCTAAAGGTGTGGGGCAAACCTTGACCACAGGTGCTGCCAAACACCTTATGAAGTAGTTTGGAGAACTGGATACCCTAATCCAATGGAACTGTCAGAAAATTGATGCATGGGAAGAACTGCAACATCTGATGTAACCCAGTTTGTGTATGTTTACAAGAGATTATGACCAGGGAAAATCATCCAATTTCCCTGAGAGGATTCCAAATTCAAGCCCATAATGGGACTTTTGATATTGGACCTCATGGGGGAGTAGCAGTTCGGGTATTCAGGATACCCCTACCAAGCCTCCCCCTGCAGAAAATACTGCGGGTAAAGGGCTGTGAGGAAGGCTTGACACGACCTTTTTTTTTTCATTATCTCCCTTCCCCCAATAATCTAAAATTTTGAAAATTTTGGAAGATCTATTTGGGGGCAGTTGCCCCCCTTTCTACTTTGGGGAGTTTTAAAATGGTGGGCTACTCTGGGGACATTTGTGCAGCCCCGGGGAAAGGGGCCTGGGGCCCTTTTTTTTAAAGTAGATGCAGTTTTACTAAAACAGTGACACTCCAACACTTTCCAAATTAAAACTGGGACATTCCCCAAATTTAAGACCTTCAATTGGTTTTATGTTTCCAGTGAATTTTCACTTGACATGTCAGGGAAATTGAGCATAATTTTTAGCTTTGATTTTAAATATTTTATTGTTATTTGAAAGGGAATTTTGAATAATTTTTAAAGTTTTAAATTTTTTATTTTTCTTTTTAAAGAAGGTTTCCCCGAAATGGTTTTAGCTTTTGACGCGGCGGATATTTTAAATAATCAATTAACAAAAGGGAAAAAATCGTGGGCTAGATCTTTATGCCGGCACTCGACAGCAAAAAACCTATTAATAAAAAGGTTTCAGGTCTTTTTTTCTGCGGGGATAAAGGGTAAGTGGGTGTTGTGGTGTTATGAGCGCAGCGAGCATTAATGGAGTGAAAGTGACCTCCCACAAAAAATGTATCACAACACAAATTAAGTTCTTTGTAACAAAGTGGGGATAAATTAGCATGTAGCTATATAAAATTATTTCAACTACCACAAAAAATTAAACATTTAAGATATGCGACAGAATGTACCTTAATAAATGGGACAAAAAAAAAAAAAAGGTTTTTGGTGGGGTAAAAATTCTGAACTGCCGGGGTACCCCATGTCTACCCATGAGTCAGATTAAAAGATGGGGGGATTCTTCTTTAACGGTAGGTTCAGTTGAGCCCCGGGTCACGCAGTATTTAAATTGTAGTTTTTTTTTTTTTTTTTTTTTTTTACAACTTTTTTTTTTTTTTTTTTTTTTTGGATGCTCTTGGAGGAGTAGGGGGAGGGTCCCATTTCCCTTTTCCACGGAATGCCGGTGTTCCCTTTTGGGAATAATTCTCTCATTTTGGGTTTGGGACAGCCGGGATTTGGGGGCGGGCTTGGCCCCCCATGGCTGGGTAGGCAATCGAGGTAAATTTTCCTTTTCCCCCAAAGGGGAACAACGCGCCGGCCTGGGGACTCAAACCCCTCAAACTAGATTCCCGTCGGACAGTTGATCCGAGTTTACCATTCGGCCACCGGGGGTTTGACGATCATGGGCTTCCATGTTTTTTTCTTGGCAATTTAGAGCGGTTGGTTTGCCATTGCCTTCCGCCCGGTGTTTAATCGAGTCACCATCTCTATTTACCCGGCACTGACTTGGGCTGGCTTGGCCACCCAGTGGCTAGGTAAGCAATCGAGGTGAAGTTCCTTGCCCAAGGGAAACAACGCGCCGGCCGGTGACTCGAACCCTCGAACTCAGATTACCGTCGTGACAGTCTTGAGTCCGACGTTCTAACCATTGGGCCACCGCGGCCCCGATGGGGGGATACTATACTCAAAATGCCGAAAATTTTATAACTTTTTGCATTAACTTGTCAGCAAGAGATAGTAGCGGGCCCATACCCAATAGTTATGCATTAGTTTGTGTGGTATGAGCTACGGGGGGCATATATAACGGGAAGTCACAAGAATTTGACAATTAGTTTTAGAGAATGGTGTGAGGATGTAAAATACGATTCAAGCAGCAGTGCCTTAAGTGTTTAGATTTCTGTCTGGGGCAGCCAGACTACATGTCAGAGAGATAATTATAGGGAACATTGCACTGCAGAGGTACTGAAGTTGGCCTATGGCCCAAAACTGTGTAGGTATAAATTAGAAACACAGTACAGACAGAGTCCAAAAGAACAAAGAAAGTCTGTGTAGTTTTGCAGATGCTTTGTAACACTTGCGTGATATGTTGGTGGAGCGCACCCCAGCTCAAGCTTGGAATGGAATGACAAGTTTAAATGGTATTTTGTTAGGGGGATTAAGAGATGAAGAACTGAAGAACATTGTATAATTGTATTTTGTGAACCGTCCATACTTGACATTCAATGAGTTGATAGTTCAAACCAATAGATGTCAAATAGATTTCAAAGGATCAAAGAATATGGCTGAGCTAAGGCGTGCAAAGAAAGATAAAGCTGATGCACTAAATGCCAGTAATGAAGAGCATGAGATACAGTGTAAGTTGGAGGAGTTAACAGAAAGGAAAAAAGGTGCCAGCTTGTTTCCAACATAGAACCTTCATAGTCTGTTAGGGATGAATTACTGAAGGATGGTAGAATAGATAATCTCATAGAGGCGGTGCAAATGGTGGTTTGTCAAGTAGAAAAAAATTAGCAACAGTCAGCTGCCAACTCCCCTAGGTCTGAGCCACAGTCCATGAGGGAGCAGATGTTAGGATATAGGCAAGGTGCAACCAGGTCTTTCTTTAGTTCTTGTTTTTTTCTGTGGTAAAAAGTGATTCCTGGAGCAAGCCTGTAGTTGGCGGCAAGGGTCATGGAGGCTGAGGAAGCCAAAAACAGCCAGAAGGCTCAGATATGGCAATTATGCTCCGCGGTAGGGGGCCGACCAACATAGCTGCGTGATAAAGGCTCCTTGGCTGATGTGAGAAGTATTGAACTGATTGGGAGAACCCCAGTAACTTTTGTGAATATTGTAGGGGTGCCAGTTAACTATTTGTTGTTCTCTGAAGAGTGGTTGCCCCTAGATGTGGTGTTAGTGCATTCAGTGGTGACTTTCAAATATGGGAAAGGCATGGCATTTGTGGTAAAATATGCTTTCCATCAAGACTCACTGGTAATATGCTGTAGCTTTTGCAAGGGTCTAT
>NC_051395.1:35933032-35935532 GCF_015228065.2 Penaeus monodon | reverse complement strand
AGTGGGACTGTGATGGTCCCTCCCACCGTCGGAGACAACCCGTAGCGCCTGGACCTACGCCAATCAGTCCTGGCTTATAACTCGTAACTGCTGTCTCCCGTGTTGTTTTAGATGCTGTGGACAGAGGCACTGGAGTGACCTCTCCAGGGCGCAGGCCTGGGCAAAGTGTATGGAGATCCTGGGGTGCCCAGTCGTCAGAATCCCCCTCTCGGCCTCGCTGGTGTAGTCCAAAGGAGCGCAGAGCAATACGTTTGGCACCAGCTTGGCTGCAGGAGCTGCCAGAAGGGAGTCATGGCTGACGTCCAACTGCCTTAGGGGCTCCACTCCGGATTTAGTTTCTGGGTTTACTCCCGTAGCCTTCTCTCCTCCCGAAGATACCCACAAGGCAGTGGGGCCATAATCCAATGGCTGGGTTACACGTTCCTGTTGTTCTTGGAAACCTTTCCATTATGGACGGTGACCTGCATCAAGGAGGTTCATACGCCCAGTGGTGCCGTGTGAACACCACCCCCTCACATGGTTTAGCCCGCCAGCTGAAGCGGTTTGCCGGGGCATGGCGCTTGGAGCCACATATGAGAGATTTAGGGGATAGGTGAGGACCAGTGATGCCCGTCCACCCTATCAGGAAGGATGCAGCATGCCGAACATTAGAGGTACTACCTCTACCCAGAGCCCCCTACGTATACATATAATATATATATATATATATATATATATATATATATATATATATATATATATTTTATATTATATATATATATATATAAAATATATATATATATGAGTGAGGCAGGTACTCATACGAGAGATGCTCTTCGCACACACACACTCTCTCATACACACACACACACACACACACACACACACACACACACACACACACACACACACACACACACACACACACACACACACACACACACACACACACATATGTAGGCCTATATATATGTATGTATGCATACACACATACATATATATGTATATATATATGTATACATATAAATATATGAATATATATATATATACATATATATATATATATATATATATATTATATATATATATATATATATATATATATATATATATAAAATATTATATTATATATATATATACAACATTATATATATATATATATAAATACATATATATAATATATATATATAATATATATATATATTATATACATATATATTATATATTATATATATATCTATATATAATATATTTTATAATAATATATATATATATATATGTATAATAGTATATATTTGTATACATATGATATATAGATGTATTGTAGTATATGTGGATATATATATGTATATATATAGTATATATGTATATATATATATGTATATTATATATATATATATATATATATATATATATTTATTATCTATATATACTTATATATATAATATATATATATATATATATATATATATATATATATAATATATATATATAATATATTATATATATATATATATATATAATTATATTATTGTGTATATTATTATGTATGATATTATATATGTGTTTGTAGTAATATGGTTATATCATATATATACTATTATGATGTATAAGTTTATATATATATATATATAATATATATATATCTTTATATACGATAATAATATATAATATATATGTGTTTGTATATGTATTGTAATATATTGTGACATATATCAATATAATAAAAAATATATAAACTGTTATATACACATATATATATTACATCATATACATAGTACATGTTAAAATATATGCATGTAAATAAAGAATGTAGGTATTTTAGTTATAAAGATTTATATAGATATAATAAATTACTTATATATAACATATAATATATATCATAATACTACATGTTGGTGTAATATGTGGTTTGTATAATTGGAAAAGATGTAGGTAAGTTTATGATGGGCCATGATATCATATCAACATGCGGACCATTTAACTGTAATCTAGTTCAGTTCATATAGAATAGATTTAATGGGCGTTCAATGACATCGAATGACTAATATAGAACAGTGTCCAATATAGCATAGTCATTGCATGTGTCCTAGAATAATATGTGAAACTCATGTAAATGAATATATTATCTATTACGAAGATTTTTAACATAAAACTATTTTGTATATGTAATATTGTAGCTATTCAAGATACTAGAATAGAGTCTAATTTGATGATTCCAATATCAAATCATATAAGACTTAACTTGTCAGTAAAATCATAATAAATTTATGCGTTCATGTGGTGATAGGCATATATAACTGAAAAGTAGAGAATAATGATTCTGTCAATTTATGAATATAACTATCTTCTGAAAGTTTATTAAACAATCTGAGCGATCTAACACCTTGTAAGAAGATCTAACAATAATCAGAATCACAGTACAGAAATATAATATAGATTGTGTTTGAAAAAATCCCTAAGTTTGGGTTTTCGTGAAGATCTAACTGTATAACTTGTAAATGACATATAATTCAGTAAA
>NC_051395.1:35927103-35932932 GCF_015228065.2 Penaeus monodon | reverse complement strand
AATACCACTAGCCGGTTATTTATATAAATTTGCATTTTTTTAATTGTTTCGTTTTTTATTTATTTTCATTCTTTTTTTTTGTTTTGGGGCTTTATTTCACAAAGATAAGAAGGAAATAGGAGAGGGAGACGTCAGTACCATCCGCATGGCCCTGGCTTGACCACCAACTGATAGTTTATGAGAGTAGAAAAAGGAACAACAACTGAAATTCGCAAGATTTACTTGAACCAGTAGTCGTCACACAGAAAAATAATGTAATTTGTACATCATGTACGAGTCACTTGTCACAACTGACACCCCCTAAGGGAAGCCACTTTGTCACAGTGGAGGGGCTTGAGTCCCAATGATCTGGTGAGCCGACCAGAGGCTACCCATACTGGAGGGGTCATCAGTGAGGGATGAGACAAAATGGCTTCCTGGTACACCAAGGCCTATGAGAGGGAAGGTGGCACCCACACCTGGTTTCATTCCATCTTGGACCCAGGGAGAACTCTCCCACGTGTGTTCCGCCGTGTGTGGCATCCCGTTTTAAACAGGAGACAGGAGTCCTGGAGATTGAGCGATGCTGCACACTACGCCCTGCAGCTAGCGACACACCTCTTTTGGTCCTCTTTCTGGTTAGATGGGTGGCTTGATCAGGCCCGGTCAAGTCATCTGCGGGTCAAATATGGCCAAGGTCAAGCGGGCACTGTTCGTTGGTAGCGCATAGGTCCCACGACTGCCATTAGCACTGTAATAGTGGCTGCGTATATTTCCTCATTACCCAGTGGTTTTTTGGGAGATTTTGAGCCACACTATAGCCTCCCCTCGTTGGACTCCATGATAGGTGGGGGGTGAGGAAATGAAGAATTCCAATTTGTATGAGTACTAAAAATTTACAAAAGATCTAGCTCTCTCCCTGACGACCTACACAATCCCCCGACCTTTTCCTCTGGAACATCACATGTTGTCACTCTGGAACCTTTCCAGTTTCCCAAAAGGGCAAGAATAGGAATCATAATGGTTCAGGGCTCCCAAACCAGGTAAAAAGGGGGAAAAAGTCCTCCTCAATCCACTAAGGAATCTTACCTGGAAAATATGAAATATTTCATATAGTAAGTACCTAGTAGTGAAGAACATTGATGGGTATCAATCATGGATCTTGATATTTTTGAAGTACACCCGAAAATAGTTGAGGTATGTCATCGTGATCCTCGCATCACCCCACAGTGAGATGGTAGCCTAATAGTTGAGGTTTCGTCACCACACGAGTGACCATCTGCGTGTGATATGCGACATCCCTGGGGCTCAAGTTTCTTTGTTCTCCTCACAAAACCCTCATTCAGTGTAAGGGAATTGTCTTTTCCCGAGGAGAAACTGTTAGGGGAAACTAGAAAATTTTTTAATGTAGTGGCAGTAAATGTTTTAAGAAGAAAGTTGAGGGTTTTTGGAACAGTCGCAGCAGCTCTCCTTCTAACTTTTAACACGTTAGTCCTTTCCCCAAATCAGTTAATTTGGCAGGGTCCCACCTCAAGGTAAAGCCTATGTGCCCACCCTATGGGGTGTTTCCACTGCAGGGTTAGGGCATGGAGCCAACTCTTGCTGTTTTAAGGAAAATGGAAAACCCAAAGAGTATGTGTAAAGTGTGGTACAACGGGTCATAAAGGAATAACCTGCCCAAAGTCCAATATGCTGTTACCACTGCAAAGAGAGCTCATGAAGCTTCTTAAAAGCAATGTAAATGGTACAAATTTAAAAAAGAAGTATTGGTAATAAGGAGCAAGGAGAAAGTTAGTTTTCCAGAGGAAATGCGCATGCCCGTGTGCTTTTTTGCACAGCCAGGTAAATCCTTGCTTCGTTCTACCCCATCCTCCTTCCCACCAACCCTTGCCCTCTGGTGCTTTTTACACCACACACTCTCCACCATTTCCCTTTTTAAACCTCAGTCCCCAATTGCTAAAACGGGCCTTTCTGGTGAATTCCACCCAGAAACGGAGTAGGAGTGAAGGATCTATTGAGGAGATTTCCTCCTCCCAAAGTAAGGTCTTTGGAGCCATCAGGTAAGCTCCAGAGGCCTCACGGGGACAGCTCCAGCTGCCACCAAATCCACAGGGGCCTCCGCTGCTAGGCAGAATGCCCCTGAAGCAAAGGCCCCAGGTACGCCCTTTGAGCAGCAAAGAATCCTGAGCCTGTTGAAAAGACACATTTTTAAAGTGGAGTCTTTGGAGCCGGCAGGGAGGCTCCAGAGGCCTCAACGGTGACAGCTCCAGCTGCCACCACGTCCACAGGGGCCTCCGCTGCTAGGCAGAATGCTCCTGAACAAAGGCTGAGGTCCGTCCTTTGCCCAGGCAAAGAAATCCGGGAAACCCGTCAAAAGGAAACCTGTAAAAAACTAGTCCCACGGGTAAGCAACCCCTCAAAAAATTCTCCCCAAAAAATGGCACCTAAAAAGGGGTGGGGCAAACCTTGACCACAGGGCTGCCGAACACCTTATGAAGTAGTTTGGAGAACTGGATACCCTAATCCAAAGGAACTGTCAGAAAAATTGATGCATGGGAAGAACTGCAACATCTGATGTAACCCAGTTTGTGTATGTTTACAAGAGATTATGACCAGGGAAAATCATCCAATTTCCCTGAGAGGATTCCAAATTCAAGCCCATAATGGGACTTTTGATATTGGACCTCATGGAGGAGTAGCAGTTCTGGTATGTCAGGATATTCCCTACCAAGCCATCCACCTGCAGACAATACTGCAGGTGAAGGCTGTGAGGATAGGCTTGACACGACCTTATACTGTTACATCTATCTACCTTCCTCCACATAATCTCAACATTGATAATTTGGAAGATCTACTTGGGCAGTTGCCACATCCATTTCTACTCTTGGGAGATTTCAATGGTCGGCATCACCTCTGGGGAGACACTTTGTGCAGCCCTCGAGGAAGGGCCTTGGAGTCCTTGTTCTTAAGAGTAGATGCAGTTTTACTGAACAGTGACACTCCCACACATTTCCAAATTAAAACTGGGACATTCTCCAATATAGACCTGTCAATTGGCTTACCTGATTCACAGATGAATTTCACTTGACATGTCATGGAAGACTTAGAGCATAATATTTATGCTTTGATTTTAAATATATTTATTGTTATTTGTAAGATATTTATGAATAAATTTTTAAAGTTTTAAATATTTGAATATTTCTATTTAAGAAGGCATTCACCGCTAATGGCTTTAGCTGTTGACGCGGCGGATAATTTTAAATAATCAATTAATCACAAGTGACAAAATCGTGGGCTAGATCTTTATGCCGGCACTACGACAGCAACAAACCCTATTAATGAAAAAGGTTTCAGTGTCTTTTTTTTCTGCGTGGATGAATGGGGAAGTGTGAGTGTGTGTGTGTGTGTATGAGCGACAGCGAGCATTAATGAGAGTGAAAGTGACCTCACACAGAAAATGTATCACAAACACGAAGATTAACGTTCATTGTAACAAAGCTGAGATAAATTAGCAATGCTAGCTATATAAAATTATTTCAACTACCACATTAAATTCAACATTTAATGATATGCGACAGAATGTACGCATTAATGAATGGTGACATGAAAAAAGCTCGGGGTCAGAAATTCTGAACTGCCGAGGTAGCCATGTCTAGCCATGCATGTCAGACTTCAACGATGGGGGGATCTTCTTCTTTTAACGGTAGGTTCATGTCTGAGCCGCCGTGGTCACAGCATGATACTTAATTGTAGTTTTTTTTTTTTTTTTTTTTTTTTTATGTTTTTGATGCTCTTGGGAGTGAGTACGTGGTAGGGTCCCCAGTTCCTTTCCACGGAGAGGGGCCGGTGTTACCTTTTAGGTAATAATTCTTTCTATTTTGGGCTTGGGACCAGCACTGACTTGGGCTGGTTTGGGCCCACCCAGTGGCTAGTAGGCAATCGGGGTAAAGTTCCTTTGCCAAGGGAACAACGCGCCGGCCTGTGACTCGAACCCTCAAACTCAGATTGCCGTCGTGACAGTGTTGAGTCCGACGCTCTAACCCTTTCGGCCACCGCGGCCTTGACGATCATGGGCTTCCATGTTTTTTCTTGGAAATTTAGATCGGTGGTTTGCCATTGCCTTCCGCCCGGTGTTTTTATCGAGTCACCATCTCTATTTACCCGGCACTGACTTGGGCTGGCTTGGCACCCAGTGGCTAGGTAGCAATCGAGGTGAAGTTCCTTGCCAAGGGAACAATGCGCCGGCCGGTGACTCGAACCCTCGAACTCAGATTACCGTCGTGACATCTTGAGTCCCGACGTTCTAACCATTCGGCCACCGGGGCCCCCGATGGGGGGATACTATACTCAAAAGGCCAGAAATCTTTAACTTTTTGCATTAACTTTTTGTCAGCAAGAGATAGTATGCAGGCCATACCCAATAGTTATGCATTAGATTGTGTGGTATGAGCTACGGGGGGCATATATAACGGGAAGTCACAAGAATTTGACAATTAATTTAGATAAATGGTGTGAGGATGTAAAAAAACGATTTCAAGCAGCATGCCTTAAGTTGTTTAGATTTCTGTCGGGGGCAGCCAGACTACATGTCAGAGAGATAATTATAGGGAACATTGCACTGCAGAGGTACTGAAGTTGGCCTAGGGCCCCAAAAACTGTGTAGGTATAAATTAAAAACACGTACAGACAGAGTCAAAAGAAAAAAGAAGTCTGTGTATTTTTTGCAGATGTTTTGTAACACTTGCGTGATATGTTGGTGGAGCGCCCCCCAGCTCAAGCTTGGGAATGGAATGACAAGTTTAAATGGTATTTTGTTAGGGGGTTTAAGGGGATGAAGAACTGAAAAACTTTGTAAAATTGTATTTTGTGACCGTCCATACTTGACATTCAATGAGTTGATAGTTCAAACCAATAGATGTCAAATAGATTTCAAAGGATCAAAGAATATGGCTGAGCTAAGGCGTGCAAAGAAAGATAAAGCTGATGCACTAAATGCCAGAAATGAGAGCATGAGATACAGTGTAAGTTGGAGGAGTTAACAGAAAGGAAAAAAGGTGCCAGCTTGTTTCCAACATAAAACCTTCATAGTCTGTTAGGGATGATTACTGAAGGATGGTAGAATAGATATCTCAAAAGAGGCGGTGCAAATGGTGGTTTGTCAAATAGAAAAAAATGAGCAACAGTCAGCCCGCCAAATCCCTAGGTCTGAGCCACAGTCCATGAGGGGGGCAGATTTTAGGATATAGGCAAGGGGCAACCAGGTCTTTCTTTAGTTCTTGTTTTTTTCTGTGGTAAAAAGTGATTCCTGGAGCAAGCCTGTAGTTGGCGGCAAGGGTCATGGAGGGTGAGGAAGCCAAAAACAGCCAGAAGGCTCAGATATGGCAATTATGCTCCGCGGGAGGGGCCGACCAACATAGCTGCGTGATAAAGGCTCCTTGGCTGATGTGAAAGTATTGAACTGATTGGGAGAACCCCAGTAACTTTTTTTGAATATTGTAGGGGTGCCAGTTAACTATTTGTTGTTCTCTGAAGAGTGGTTTCCCCTAGATGTGGTGGTAGTGCATTCAGTGGTGACTTTCAAATATGGGAAAGGCATGGCATTTGTGGGAAAATATGCTTTCCATCAAGACTCACTGTAATATGCTGTAGCTTTTGCAAGGGTCTATATATGGTGTACCGAGTATGAACCGAGTATAATTAATGATGAAAAATATTTCGGTTTAGATTCTCTAATGGCCGGTACCCCCCCACTGTCGGAAAATTTGTTTTGATTTGAAATTGGTCGTTTCCGCTGTAAAAAGCACTTCAATACGAAGGTTGGAATTTTGAACTTCGAAAAATAAGTGAAAT
>NC_051395.1:35919603-35922103 GCF_015228065.2 Penaeus monodon | reverse complement strand
GCCTCCATGACCCTTGCCGCCAACTACAGGCTTGCTCCAGAATCACTTTTTACCACAGAAAAACAAAAACTAAAAAAAGACCTGGTTGCACCTTGCCTATATCCTAACATCTGCTCCCTCATGGACTGGTGGCTCAGACCTAGGGAGTTGGCAGCTGACTGTTGCTCATTTTTTTCTACTTGACAAACCACCATTTCACCCCCTCTATGAGATTATCTATTCTACCATCCTTCAGAAATTCACCCCTAACAGACTATAAAGGGTTTCTATGTTGGAAAAAGCTGGCCCCTTTTTTTCCCTTTCTGTTAACTCCCCCAAACTTACCTGTATCTCATGCTCTTCATTACTGGCATTTAGTGGCATCAGCTTTATCTTTCTTTGCACCCTTTAGCTCAGCCATATTCTTTGATCCTTTGAATCTATTTGACATCTATTGGTTTGAAATATCAACTCTTGAATGTCAGGGATGGACGGTTCACAAATACAATATACAAAGTTCTTCAGTTCTTCATCTCTTAATCCCCCAACAAAATACCATTTAAACTTGTCTTCCATTCCAAGCTTGAGCTGGGGTGCGCTCCACCAAAATATCACGCAAGTTGTACAAAGCATCTGCAAAACTACACAGACTTTCTTTGTTCTTTTGGACTCTGTCTGTACTGTGTTTCTAATTTATACCTACAGTTTTGGGCCATAGGCCAACTTCAGTTACCTCTGCAGTGCAATGTTCCCCATAATTATCTCTCTGACATGTAGTCTGGCTGGGCCCCAGACAGAATCTAAACACTTAAGGCACTGCTGCTTTAAATCGTTTTTACATCCTCACACCCTTCATCTAAATCTAATTGTCAATTCCTTTTGACTTCCCGTTATATATGCCACCCGTGCTCATACCACACAATCTAATGCATAACTATTGGTATGGCCTGCTACTATCTCTTGCTGACAAATGTTAATGCAAAAAATTAAAGATTTTCTGGCATTTTGAGTATAGTATCCCCCCATCGGGGCCGCGGGGGCCGAAAGGTTGAACGTCGGACTCAGACTGTCACACGGTAATCTGAGTTCGAGGGTTCGAGTCACCGGCCGGGGCATTTTTTCCCTTGGCAAGGAACTTCACCTCGATTGCTTACCTAGCCACTGGGTGCCAAGCCAGCCCAAGTCAGTGCCGGGGAAATAGAGATGGTTACTCGATAAAAACACCGGGCGGAAGCAATGGCAAACCACCGCTCTAAATTGCCAAGAAAAATCATGAAGCCCATGATCGTCAAGGGCCCGCGGTGGCCGAATGGTTAGAGCGTGGGACTCAACACTGTCCGACGGCAATCTGAGTTCGAGGTTCGAGTCACGGGCCGGCGCGTTGTTCCCTTGGGAAAAGGGAACTTCACCTCGATTGCCTACCTAGGCCACTGGGTGGGCCCAAACCAGCCCAAGTCAGTGCTGGGCCCAAGCCCAAAATAGAAAGAATTATTACCTAAAAAGGGACCACCGGCACTCTCCGTGGGAAAAGGAAATGGGGACCCTACCACGTACTCACTCCAAAGCATCACAACATGAAAAAAAAAAAAAAAAAAAAACTACAAATTTAAATATCATCTGTGACCCACGGCGGCTCAGACATGAACCTACCGTTAAAAGAAGAAGATCCCCCCATCGTTGAAGTCTGACATGCATGGCTAGACATGGCTACCTCGGCAGTTCAGAATTTCTGACCCCGAGCTTTTTTCATGTCACCATTCATTAATGCGTACATTCTGTCGCATATCATTAAATGTTGAATTTAATGTGGTAGTTGAAATAATTTTATATAGCTAGCATTGCTAATTTATCTCAGCTTTGTTACAATGAACGTTAATCTTCGTGTTTGTGATACATTTTCTGTGTGAGGTCACTTTCACTCTCATTAATGCTCGCTGTCGCTCATACACACACACACACACTCACACTTACCCATTCATCCACGCAGAAAAAAAGACACTGAAACCTTTTCATTAATAGGGTTTGTTGCTGTCGTAGTGCCGGCATAAAGATCTAGCCCACGATTTTGTCACTTGTGATTAATTGATTATTTAAAATTATCCGCCGCGTCAACAGCTAAAGCCATTAGCGGTGAATGCCTTCTTAAATAGAAATATTCAAATATTTAAAACTTTAAAAATTTATTCATAAATATCTTACAAATAACAATAAATATATTTAAAATCAAAGCATAAATATTATGCTCTAAGTCTTCCATGACATGTCAAGTGAAATTCATCTGTGAATCAGGTAAGCCAATTGACAGGTCTATATTGGAGAATGTCCCAGTTTTAATTTGGAAATGTGTGGGAGTGTCACTGTTCAGTAAAACTGCATCTACTCTTAAGAACAAGGACTCCAAGGCCCTTCCTCGAGGGCTGCACAAAATGTCTCCCAGAGGTGATGCCGACCATTGAAATCTCCCAAAAGTGAATGGATTGGGAACTGCCCAAGTAATCTCCAAATTTCATTTTGAGTTATG
>NC_051395.1:35905889-35910889 GCF_015228065.2 Penaeus monodon | reverse complement strand
GCATCGCTCGATGCAAGACGCACTCAACATCAACATAAACAACAACGAAGACCGACGACCAGAGACTGTTCTTGTCACAAAAGATGTTGAGCAAGCCTTCGACACGGTCTGGCATGCTGGCCTCAAGTACAAGTTGTGCACAATATTCAGCTTTCCATCTATGATTAAAAAGTTACTCTGCAATTTTCTTGATGACCGCAGATTAAAATTACATTTCTTAAACAAAGTTTCAGGCGCCATTTCAATGCACGCTGGAGTACCCCAGGGCAGCATACTCAGCCCAACACTATACATTATACACAAACGACCTACCAGACCCCACACATAGACTCACTCACTATCCTCTATGCTGACGACTTTACACATTCAGGTGTCGTTCAGTGCATTAATAAATCGACAACCATCTCGAGATGGGAGCATAAATGACGTATTAAGAATAACGCGACAAAAACAAAAGTTCTCTTTGAAAGACCATGTAAACTTCCTGATAAAACCTCTCCTCACATACACACCACTTGCACTCCAGCTTGTTCAGAATAAAGCACTCAGATGGATCTATATGATAGATCCACAAGGAAGCTTCTCTACTTCCTCTGAACATCAAGTGGCATAGATTGTGTCTGCAAGCAGACTGACACGCTCCGTGCTTGCATTACCAACTGGCTGGATAGACTCAACATCATCTTTTGTTCCGGCTGAAGACTAGGATTATGCCTTGATCTTTTTTCTTTGGTAATTCCTTCATTATCACATTTCCCCTTCCCAGATCCCCTCGTTTTGTTCAGTTTTTGTTTTGTTTGTGTTTTCTCGTTCTGTTTCTAATGTAGTTTGTTGTTTTCTTTTGATTTATTGTGACCTTTTAATTTATTAATTTAAGTTTGACCTCCCCTTTGCCACAGCCCTCACAGCCCTGCTTTTAAATACTTTTACCTTGTCACCTGATGCTATGGAATTGCCATAACTTCATCCTCACTATCTCATTATCCTTTGCCATAGCATGGAGGTTTCTGCCACATGACATTTGCTGCTAGTACTTGTGCCAAGACCATAAATCCTTTGACTTAAGGATTTATGCAAGGAAAAAAGTGTCATGGCCATTGGCATCAATCCAATCATGATGAGGCCACTAGGGCCACACCTCTTCGTACCTGCTGCCGACAAAGGGGAACCTTCTATTGACACAAGCAGGAATGGCCAGCCCTGATTAACGACCACCTCTGAGCTTCAACCTGCTTCAACAGCATAGGTTAGCCGAGGAATTGCCCTGGAGTCACTGCCGAAAAGGCCGTGCCCAGAGCACACTGCAGATGGCACCTAAACTGTTAACACCTCCAGTGGGGGTACGCGGTCAAAATCGTAGGGCACTCGTACCTTACGTATCAAGAATTGGCCGGCCGCCCTCCCGCGCAGCCTCGTGTGTTAGAGGGGAAGCCCTCCGTGCCAGAGGACACCCGCACCGAACACAAGTGATTCAAGATGGTGCTGGGCCACCCCTACCCTTTTCCTCCTTTCAAAGAAGCCACTATAACTATTACTCCAAGCTTTACCCTGCATGCTGGGTTAAGCCCCAGCTCCTTTTTCTTCTAAAGTTCATTTTCCTCCACCCCTTATCCTTCCCCTATTGCCATTCTTCTTTCAAATCTTATCTTTGATAACCAAAACAGAAACAATAATTCATCCAAATACCTCACAAGTCTACAAAATTCAATATTGGATCATGCATACATGGACCTCTTAAACTAAAAGAACTGCAAGAAAGCACCAACTAGGAATACTAGGTTTCATTACCATGCTAAATAAGTTCATAAGGCCCCAGTGCTCATTGAGAGCCCTACAGTAGATAGAAACAGCTGTAAGAAGAAAAAAAAAATCACTCCCCCACCAGAAAAGGAATATCAAATTATGAAATCATTGGAAAATGACAAGCATCACTGGTCCCCATACCCACAGGACGCCGAGTTAACATTGCCAAATCACACGGGTATTACTGTTTTCCCTCAAGTAGATTCGATAGGGAACAGCCGAATGGTCAGTATTTAAGTACAGTACATCACAAAATTAGGTTGGTTTAAAACACAGTTACCATAAAGCGACAAGTATAATCAGCCACGTGATAGAAGTTTCGCTAGATGAATTACACATTAACAAAGCATAATTCAAGTGATGGCACCTCAATCGGGTCGCAGTCGGCTGAGGGGCACATTGGTAGGCTTAGCAACTGTTAAGGATTGCGACACCTCTCAAAAAAACTGCTAGATACAAAACCAAAAGAAAACGCTAGATAGGGCCAACCCCGCTCGAGGGGCTTATCAGTGACATCCTGGCTAATATACTTCCCCTCCCACCAAGATACACCTAAGCCAGTAGGTGGGGGGTAACTTGGCTGTCTACCTCTCCATCAAAAACCATGACTACACAAACAGAGCAACAACCCTCATTCCACAGAGGCATAGGAGCAGAAGGTGCTAAAAATCTTCAGTTAAAGACAGGACGCCCCATGTTGATGAACCTTTGCACATACAATATGAGGACTATAAGAACTTTCTAGCATTACTTGTAGGAATAAAAGAAAAGAATATTCTGGAATCCTATAGTATAAGCGAAAATGTGGCTTCAGTAACAATAAAACTAAACAATAGGTACAACCTGATGATGTTCAAGTCTATGCTGCAACCTATAGCCATAGTGATGAAGAAATAGGGAGCTGCTATGAAGATGTTCATTTAGCCATTTAGCCAAATGTATGCAATAAAGAAACCAGATGGAGGTGACATAATAAAAATTAAATCTTAAGAGTAGTGGAATACTTTTACAGGGATCTATACAACTCAAATGAACATTCAGGGACAGAAGTGAACGTGGTGACTAGAGACATACCTTATATCACAACAGATGAAATAAAAAGAGTGCTTAGATGCATGAAGAGAGGGAAAAGACCTGGTGAATTAGTATAGAAAAATGCAACAATTATTTTGATACATAAAAAAGGGGATACAAATGATCTATAAAAACTACAGACCCATAAGACTCTGTACAGTTACAAAATGTCGTCACAATTTGCATATCTGACAGTCTAGATTCTAACTAGCCTAGAGAACAGATGGGCATTTGAAGTGGATTTTCAACAACAGACCACATCCACACGCTCACCCAAATAAGAGAAAAAATAAACGAATATAGGAAACTCCTGTGTATGGCATTCATCGACTACGAAAAGGTATTTGACTCTACAAATGCCAGCAGTACTAGAAGTTATTCGAAGACAGGGTGTAGACAAGGTATATTGTAAAATATTGGAAGATATATACAACAACCATCAAGCTCTACACAAAGACCAATTAAATACCGATTAAAAAAGGTGTTCAACAGGGCAATGCCATCTAACCAAAATTGTTTACAGCTTGCCTTGAGGAAATATTCAAGAAGCTAGAATGGAACGGAAAGGGTATTAAAATACAAATACAAACAGATTTGCAGATGATATTGTTCTCTTCAGTGAATATGCAAATGAAATCAAGCAACTAGTAAACGATATGAATAGAGAAAGTCTGAAAATTGGACTTAAGATGAACAAGAAAAAGACAACAACAGAGTTCAATTCAAACTGATACATGTACAAGGCGAGAAGCTAGAGGTAGTGAACAAGTATATATATACCTAGGGCAACTCACACAGACATCTACTAAAGAGGAAAATAAGCAACACATTAGTCTAGGATGGAGTGCCTTTGGCAGACACAGTAGTATACTAAGAGGCTCCTTGCCATTATGTTTAAAAAGAAAAGTCTTTAATGCATCCTCCCTGTTATGACCTGTGGATCAGAAACATGAACTAACACCAAATTACTGGAGAGGAAATTAATAAGTGTCCAAAGAAGGATAGAGAGGTTGATGTGGAAGACATACTTGGGAGCATCAAAAACAAAAAATGGCCATAAGCAGGTGGTATATGTCGGAGACAGGACAACAGATGAACAAAGAAAGTAACAGACTGGGTTATAGATAACATAAAGAGGCTAAGGGCCAGACCAATGGCAAGATGGCGTGACGAAATAACGAAATTTGGAGGCCAAGACTGGAAACAAAAAAGACAGACAAAGTTGGAAAAGATTGGGAGAGGCCTACATCGTGCAGTGGATTGATTCAGGCTGATGATGATGATGATGATGATGATGATATATAAATATTATATATATTTATATATATTTATACATATATAGAGAAGTATATAAGTGTGTATTTATCTATTTATAAATATTTAGTACACATATAGAAATATATATATGTATGTGTGTGTGTGTGTGTGTGTGTGTGTGTGTGTGTGTGTGTGTGTGTGTGTGTGTGTGTGTGTGTGTGTGTGTGTGTGTGTGTGTGCACTAGTGTGTGTGTGTGTATACATATACATGTACATACATGGAGGAGTCTATAAGAACTCTGGTACAATGGCTAGCAGAAGTAGTGATGGTTTGTATGAAAGCTTGACTCTTTACTGCTAAGAGTACAACACTAAGGGAACACACGAGAGGAGGCCTTTGGGTAAAGCGGTGAATGCGGGGTCATGTGTTCAGACGACCCATCCTGAGGGCGTGCTGGGCACGAACTGTCGGGTCAGTTGAGGTCAGATAAAATCGTCATTTACGCCCTCGCTGAGTCGATGGTTCATATTTTGGACTTGGAGCCACGTGGTAAACAGCAACATGGTCTATTGGTAAAATGGCTTACAGAAATAGGCTTATGTATATGCCATATTGCTCAGCCACCTACTCGTGCCTCGCCCTCGAGGTGCCTTAGATTGGCCTCAAGGGGTGACCCAAGTCCTGATTTGCTGATCATCTCGTTCTCGTGTGCGTTGTCCTTGGTGCATCTTCGTGGCTGCTAGTCCCTGTCGTCCTCTTCTTCCTGGTCCTTGGTGTAATCTATTCGTCCTCAACGTCCACACGTCCTCGAAGGTCTCGCACAGGTCCTCCTTGACTTTGTGTTTGTCTAAATTTTCTCATAGTC
>NC_051395.1:35875889-35893389 GCF_015228065.2 Penaeus monodon | reverse complement strand
TCCTGAAGCACTCTTTCGCGTATACTATTAGAAATTTCACGAAATTCTTTTCTAAACGTTTGGAATTAAGAAAAACCTAGGACCTTTATTCCTGCTTGAACCCTGGTTTAAAACCTCTCCAATATGTGGGGTGTGATAATGAAATGAGGTTGTGAGAAGCCATATTGTGATGACTGATCTACAGTTATGATAATAGCATTATCGTACCTATATTGTTGATAATTATGGATCATATAATATACCGTCGCTTTGTTCTCCATGTCATCTATTTATGTCATGTTGGGAAACATAGAAGATTATGTTAGTTTATAATTGCTGTGTAGCATATCACCTATGTAAAAAAGAGTGAGATTCAAACTATTTGTATTTTGTCTCTGTAGTCTGTCAGTCACACGTCTGGTAGTAGCACTCTTGGGCAGAGCATAAAAGACCATGAAGAACTCCCTTTTTATTTTTTGGCAGAGCTGGTCTAACCAATGAAACCTACTTCTTCACGATAAAGCATGTTAGAGAAAACACAAAAAAAAACATATATATGAAACATGGAGAAGTGGTCCAGCCAGATTCATTCTACCCTGCCCTGTGCCTCTCCACCCTCGTGACCCCTCAGTAAATAAAAACAAACGTCAGGAGGGTTTTTCATTCGTGCAGTGAATTGTCTGGTACTATATGTAGTGTTGTTCGAGTGCCTATTAGTGTTCTAAGTACAGGTTTAAATGTTACTCAGGGGGACATTATTAGTTAGTATATGGGAAGACGAAATCGAAGCATATTGAGATTTTGTAGAAGCGAGGTATATCCCTGAGCGCTACGATGCTCAGAGGTGACTGATTTCTCTTGCCCTAGAGCTCGCTACCCGCACGTGTTACGGCCCCGGACGTGGACATACCGCCACTGCCACATGCACACGAATCGCTCACCACACTCGCTCCCTCACACTTTGACATTGAAGTATTTTCACAGGCTTTTCGTATTTTCTTGGACACCTCACCACGTACAATACAAGAAAGGAAAGAAAATGAAGATGCCAGTAAGAGCGACCCGAAAAGCACAGACTCCAGCCTGAAGAGTCCTGAAAGGGAGCCAGTGCCAGCACCCCACCTCCCCCAAGTTATTGCTACATTGCTCCAGTGGATGATGCAAGAGGGATGAAAAGAGAGAGGGACGCACAATCAGAAGGCAGAGGAAGATCGGTACCGACGGGAGAAACCGGTACGGAAGGAGGAGGAAGTATGCTACAGACGAGAGGAAGCCCGTCGGAGGGAAGAAGAAAGAGGAAGATCGGTTTACAAAACAAGAGGGAAGCACGTAGAAATGAGGAGGCTGACCTTTTTCAAGAAGGCTGATCCTTAGCCCCACCCCACAGCCAGCCAGGTATTACTTCAAATTTCTTCACCCTCAACGCCCCTTAGAGGAAATACCAAACAAACATGTATACGAAAACCCATGACACAGGGAGTATAACACCAAAAGGGTACATGTTAACATCAATTAAGTATCTCTTGTTCTTCGCATATTTCAACTTTCAAAGAGTTCTACATCCCCATTTAAAGACAAGAGAAGTCTCAAGTAATTGCTATTAAGGTCGGAAGTTCCTTCATTGTAACTTAAATTGGTAGTGCAAAAGGTTAATCAAAGTGGGGGACGGCCCTGTCTTTAACCGGGAAGCATTTTTACGCGCTGCTCCGGAGTGCGATCTGATCGTTTGCTAAACAGGGGCCCTGCCTCCAGGGAAATGAGGGCCATCACTCTTTTTGGCAGTCATGGTTTTGATGAGATGTAGACAGCTACCTAACGGCTTAATGTTATCTTGGTGGGCGAGGGAGTCGTTTGACCGGGAGTGCCTCTGATAAGTCCCTCCAGCAGGGTTGGCCCTGTCTAGATGTGGGACTATATGAAACAGGCCATTGGCAAGAATGCATTAACAGACCGGGTATAATCCCGTTGAGCATGGACTTGAGTAGTGAATCTATGTTACTATGATTAGATTTTATACATATTGATTCATTATGTATATGTACATTCTTGTGCAACCCTGCTGTTCACCTGCAAATTAGCCCTAGGCATTATGAATATGTTTCATTTTTGTGGCCCATGCAACAGCAAAGATAACCACCTTTACATTATGGCTCCTATGTATGTGATATGGCATTTATACACAGCTAAGCATGGCAATGCATACACATATATAGAAATATAGCAAATCATTATGTGTATACGCACCTACATATGGTGTAAACACACAACATGCGTACACATCACAGTTACTTATAACCCTATAAACACACACACAACACACACAACATATATATTATTATAGCCATCTACCATAGCTTATGCACCAACATGGTACGTGCACATAAGAACACATATATATGTATACACCCTTACACGCACTACATATGGGCAATCATACACAAAATAAATAAGAACCCACCTGCTAGGACTCGAACCTAGGTTCACTCCGTGGTAGAAACCGGAGGCCAAGTGGCTAAAACCAACCATGTCACACGACCCATTAAAAGGAGTGTGCAAACTAGAACTAACTAGCTCCATAGACATTTACCCTATCGACCTCATACTGGGAGTAATGATAGAAAAGTTTCCTTACGACACGTCCCCGTGGGCACTCGGGTGGAAATTGATTAGCGTAAAAACTTCGCCTATCACTTTCAAGTATGAATGTGTGTTGTGTGTGGTACACACATATAGATATGTATATTGATTATATATATATCAGAAAATTAAATTGTGTATATATATATACTTGTTTAATACATATAATATTATATATATATTTTATATATATATTATATATATTATATATATATATGTATATACATAATATATGCACACATATATATGTTTATTCATTTATATATAACATACTACATATATATATAATATATTAATACATATATATAATATATATAATTATATAATATTTATAATATATCTAATACTACTAATATACATTATATATATGTGTGTGTGTGTGTGTGTTGTGATGTGGGTGTGTGTGTATGGTGGTGTGTGTGCGTGTGTGTGTGTGGTGTGTGTGTGTGTGTTGTGTGTGTGTGCGAGATTACTATGGACCTTCGCCGAGTTTACCTCATCTGGAGGCAGGAATTAGGGTCCTTCCCCGATTGGCTTGTACGCCTCGTGGGAAAACGAGTGTCTATCGGGCCTATAACATCGGGCGCGGAGCATAAAAGGAGCACCAGCCAAAAAATTAATCCTTCTCTTTGTTCACTAAACTAGTTATATGAAATAAAACCACAACAGCATAAAACGTAAAATAACTAAAAAATATTTAAAAAACCAAAATAAAATATATATGTGCATTATATACTTTATTATTAAAAAAAAGAAAGCGAAGTGTTTTAATTTAGGCTATTAAACTTATTTTAATTTTGCCCAGCAACAGAAGCAAAAAATATAAAATATGAAATATAAAATATAAAACCAAAACCATTACCCCCCCCCACACCCCCTCGATGCGCCAGACCAATGAACCAGAGATATAGAAACAAAACCACGCAAGGGGTTTCTCGCCCCCCCTGCTTTTTATAACCTATAACTCCTGACAATTCACAACTTTACTTCCTTACCCCCCCCCCCCTTGGATTTCTTCACCTCTTTACTTCGTTCGATCGTTCGTTCAGCAGTTGTCCCGTGACTTTTGACTTGTGAGCTCCCTTCCGCCATGTGATCTCGCCTGCTCCGCTGGATCCTCTCTCTCTCCCCCACGCTCCTGATTGTACAATATTTGCTATGTATATGTGTAGTGTAAATTGGTGGCCTTTAGCAGTAAACCTTTTTCGTGTGTTTCCTCTGGTGTTTTTTCGTTGACCTGACCGCTCTGATTTCCTTCGTCTTTTTTATAAAGTCGAAACCCTGACATTGGCGACCTTGGCCAGGATCAGAAGGTCCGGAAAAAAGGCACCATGAGAACTGCGTGAAGGAAAGTGAACTGCTAGGCATTGAAGGCATGCGGCTTTTTTACACTACATCAGGAGCAGGAGAGGATCAGGACGGAGCAGCTGGATACATGTACTCGGCAACGGAGATTACAGAGGCAGCTGTGGGCAAGAGCAGCGTCGCAGGAACAGCGAAGGAGGAACAGGCGTCGGGAGGGCAGAGCAAGCGCTATGGAGGAAAAATGGGTACCCGCTTTTGGCCTTGCTCTGGCCCCTTCCTTCGCGATGGAGCACGTCGCCGGGAAAACTCAAGTACGGGAGCAGAAACGCTGGCCAGAGGAGGCGACTGAACACGGAGGTCCCGCACCTTGATGAGATCCGTTGCCAAAGGGACCCGTCGCCAGCGGGAAACTTGTCGGCAAGGACGGCCAAAAAGCGTAGAAGCCTCCTGGGAAAACGGCCGTCGAAGAAAGAGGCGCGGTAGAGGAAAAGCCTCAACACGACGGGAAGAAACCAAACCCACGCCAGCGACGGCACGTAAGGTCGGATGGAAGTTAGCAGCCGTTGCCTGGTCGTAGAAAACTGAGTGGGTTGCAGGATGTGTACCCGGGAAGAACCAGGTTGGCGGGGATGCCGCCCAAAGGATATGGTGAGGCATCGGGCTGTAGGAAAAGAGCTACCTCCGAAGTTGCACCGGAGGAGCCGTCGCCTTCAGGACGCCGCCGGATGAGCGTCGCCTGCCCAGGACGCGCGGAATAGTCGGTTAGCCTGACCAGGACGCGCCGGATGAGTCGTTCGCAAGCCCAGGAGTGAGGGAGTCGGTGAGGAAGGGCCAGGTCCTGGGGCCCACGTCCAACGCTGGATGTAGGGGCCTCGGGTGTAGGCATCTCGCAGTTGTGGCTCTCTAAAATAATCTCAAATTCTTGGAAGATATTTGAAGAAAGAAGGGGGAGATATGTAAAAACTGCGAGATTACTCTGGAACCTTCGCCCGTGTTTACCTCCACTATGTTGAGGCGGATTAGGTTCCTTCCCGATTGGCTTGTACGCCTCGTAGGGAGAGGGCTACGCGGCTAACATCGGCGGGGGCATAAAAGGAGCACCTGCCAAAAATTCAGTTTTTTTTAGGATCCTGTGACTTTGATTTCGTGTGTCTTCACATTCCGCCATGTGACCTCGACCCTCCGCTTGATCCTCTCTCTCTCCCAGCTCCTGATTGGACATTATTTGCTTTTATGTATATGTGTAGTGTAATATAGTGGCCTGGCATATATATATATAATATTATATATATATATATACTATATATATTATATTATATGTTATTATCTATTATGTATCTATTATATTATATAATATAATATATATAATATATATATATTATAATAATACCATATATATAATATATATTATATATATATATTATATATACTATATATATTACAACCCTACATACACCACATAGACCTGAAGATGGTAATTCCACGTGGACGTAGAACATTGTTGTCTCGGTTCTAATCGGGTATTGGGCATTGGGGAATTTATAACCATAACTCAACACGGTAGAGTGTTTACTATATATAGAGCGTGTGTCCTCGGATGTCGAGAAAACATGACAAGACAGTAAACCATTGTGCCCATACAGAGAGGTCGTGTGGTGCCCTTGCTCCGGTGGCCCTAGTCCTCTTACACCACGAAAATCTCTAGTCAACGTCCATATACGAGTAAGTTGTACAAGGAGTTTATGGTTTTAGTGGCTCATATAACCGCAAGTCAGTGACCATGGGCACTAGTGATGTGAATACTAGTTAGCTTGTAAGGGAAATCTAAAGTAATTCTCTACAGAGAGGGCGAGCCGCGGGCCAGGCACTGAGGTCGACACAAATGGGGGGAAACCACTGAGGGAAGGACTCGTGGATAACCTGTTACCACCCCTCGCGGCACAGGGCTATTCAGTGGTAGCCCTGTTGAATCCATTTGCCATGCAACCGGGGGTATGCGTCTGAGTGGAAGGGACCCGACGTCCTGGTGGGCGACGCTCGAAGGAGGAAGTGACGGCTTCACATTAGTGAAGTGAAAACAAAAGAAAAAAAAGAAAGGCCCCCGAACAATGCCAGTAAGGACACCACTGGCACCAAATCCATGAAGGCACAAACGAAATCGAAAAAAATGAAATGGCTACAGGATCTCGGCATCCGACCATAAGGCCCTTATATATATCATCAGTCATCATCAAGGGATAACGCCGATGGAGGCGCATGCCGCAAACCACCCTTCGCTTTCCCAACAAGCCACGGAGGATCCATCGAGGCGAGTCTCCAGGCAGGCCATTCCATTCTAATTTCCTCGTGACAGGTCTCGTCGAGTACCCAAGCCATGATCGAGCACGAGCTAGGTGGCCATATAAAGCCTGAGTTGGCGTCCCGGATTATGCAAAGTAAACAGGTCCCCCATGCCTGTATGACGGATGTAACCGTTCGGTGGACACGTGGTCCTGCAAACTTGTACCCCATGATCTGGCGAAGGGACTTCTTACAAAAGGCATTCAAGAGGAGACTCAAGACACGTATATCGTCCATGTTTCGCTTTCCATAGAGCAAAACTAGCAAGTATTCAAGTCCTGAAGACACACCAGCTTGGGTCCTTCCTGATAGTTACCAACATATCCAAATGATATTGTGATCGAGTTCATGGATCATGTTGCCAGACCAATTCCGGTTCTTTTGAACTTCTGGGGTTCTCTGACAGCCACAGATATATGGACATGCTTTACCAAGGTATGTAAAAACTCTTGTAACTTCAACGTCCTGCAACGCAGCATGGATCAAACTGAATGGGGTTCCCCAACAGGCACCCCAAGTTCCTCATCTTGGTCTTGGGGGGGGGGGGTTTTTTTTTTCCAGGAGACTCTAGGCCTATTGGGCTTTGCCTCATTGCGAAAATGCATTCAAGAACCGCCAGCAGTGACTCCAAGGGACTCAGATAGGATGGCATCATCATCGGCCAAAAGTCAAGGTCTGAGAACCTTGATATTGCCTAGTGTTGCTCGAACCACTGACTTTTGGTGTAGCTCTGCCCATATCAGTCCATGCAGGTTACTGAAAAAGTGTTGTGTTGCGATGCAAGGGGACACCAGCCCTTGGCTCACCCCTGAATTAACAGGGAAGGAAGGTTGAACAAACACCCCCCTACCACTTTACAGCACTGTCAGGTATCAGTATTAAAGGCTGTATTGGCCAATAATATGTGTCGAAAATTCCCCGAGTATCAGGATCTCCCATAGCAATTTCCCAATGCATCGATTTCAAAAGCCTTCTTGGTAGGAGTAGGTTGCAAACAACCCACGACCAACTACGACAGCATTTCACAGTTAACTCGAAGCTGCTTAGGTATACGGTATGCTGTGGACTTTTTTGGCTAGGAGTAACTCCAGGACTGCTCCAGTTTCTGTGCCTCAGTAGGTGGTGTGGATCCGTGTTTAGAAAATGTGGGAGAGAACTAGACTGGTATGCTGGGCAGTGTATCGCCACAGGTAGTTATACAATGCCCAATGATTCCATTTCCCCTTCCAAAGAGGGATGACCATGCCCCTCAGCAGGTCAGGGGGAATGGTACCAGAACTGCCAGATGGCAGTCCAGTCAGGACTGTATGGCAGCCCCCAAGCAATTAGGTTAAATCCCCAGCTTTTAGGAGTCAGCAGGGGAATCAACATAGCTGCAGTTTTTACCATCTCTAAGCTTGGGAAAATAGCACAAAACTCTGTTTAGGGTAGACTGCGGTTCCTCGCGGACGGGTGGGTCCGGCACAGGTATTGTGGACATTGCTTGCATCCAAACTAATGTGGAGGGTCCACTGGTACAACTGTTCAAATAACTAAGCCCCAACGTTCATGAAACCCCAACTGATTGAGATGATCCGTCCATCTGCTGATCAGACTGCAGTATGTGTGAGGAGGGCCTTAGAGTTCACTGTCTCAGGGCTTGGTTAGTAATTTACCAAGAAATGGCCTTCAACCTACCTCAGCAAGATTCCTGATGAACGGTTCATTGTCCCTTCTCAGGCAGTGTCTGAGTCCTAGCACCATGGACGAAGTTAAGACTTGATTACATTCAGACGGAGACATGTGACACAACTTCAGAGGCTTTAAGTCTCCGGGAGATAGAATTCTCCCCGGGAGATTATTGTGTATTATATATCTATAATTCTATATATATATATTATATATACTATTAATACTATATATATATATGATATGTATATAGATTAATATATATATATATATAATTATATAAAATTAAAATAATAGATATACTATATATAACTATATATATTTGTAAAGTATACAACTCACATGTATAGCATAACAATATAATATATATTATATATATAATATTATATCTATACGTATCTATTATATGTATATTATATAACTAATATTATAACTATGTATGTATATATATACACATATCTATTTTTGATATATACAAGGTAACAGTTTCTCCGGAATCTTGTGAGGAGGTTCGAAGGACATTTCTTGGTAAAATGACCTTAGCCTGCCTACAAGCCCTGAGAAAAATGAACCCTAGCCCTCCTCACAGATGACTGCAGTCCGATCAGCGGATGGACGGATCATCGTCAGATTTCAGGTTGGGGTTTCGGAACGTGGGCTGAGTATTTTGAACCAGTTTACACAGGTGGACACTCCAACAGTTAGGCTTGGATGCAATGCGATGTCTCAGGCCTGTGAGGAACCCACCCATCAGCGAGGAACATCCTACCCTACAGAGGTTAGGCTTGGCGATTTCCAAGCTGAAGAGTGGGAAAAGATGAGGCTATTGATATCCCTGCTGAATTGATAAAGGCTGGGGGTGAACATATGGCTCGGGGCCTGCATACAGTCCTGACTGCCATTTGGCAGTCTGGTACCATTCACCCCATGACCTGTGAGGGGCGTGGCAGTGGTTCATCCCTCTCTGGAAGGGGAAAAGGGGATAGGATGGGGACGGTAGCAACTACAGTTGCATTACCACTGCTCAGCATACAGGCAAGGTGTGGAAGGTTCATCGCTCACATTTCTTATGAAACGGGACTCGGACCAACATACTGAGGCACCAGGAGGGGACAGGGAGCAGTCTGGATTTACTCCTGCAAGTCCACAATAGGACCCATTATACTAGGTTCGAGGTAATGATGGAACGCGTCGTGAGTTTGGTCGCGGGTTGCTTGCAGCCTAACATCGACCTCAAGGAAGGCGTTTGGACGGGCATCGGGAATCGCTATGGGAGATTCTGAGGCTCAGGGATTTCCGGACACAGATTATGGCCTGATAGGAGCCTCTATACTGGTAATGAAAATTGCTGTAAAGTGTGGGGGGTTATGTCGAACTTTTCCCTGTTAATTCAGGGTGAGGCAAGGCTGTGGTCCTTTGCAACCCCACACTTTCTCAAAACACTTGTATGGAACTGGATAAACGGGCAGAGGCTACTCAGACAAAGGTCAGGTGCGGAGCAAACCACTAGGCAATATTAAGATCTGGGACCTTGACTTTGCCGGGACGATGTTGCCATCCTATCTTGAGTCATTGGAGTCACTGCTGGCGGCCTTTGATGCATTAGCAAGACGGCGGAAGCCCTTTAGGGCCTAGAGGGTCTCCTAGGACCAAGAAACCAAGATTCAGGGACTTTGGGGGCCTGTTAGGGAAAACCCGTTCGGTCGATCCATGCTTGCGGCCGAGGACGTTGAAGTCACAGGAAAGTTTAATACCTTGGAGGCGTAGTCATATCTCTGGGTTTCAGACAAGGAAGCAGTAGACGGATGGGTCTGGCAAAATAACAGGAGCCATGAATCGACCTCAACAAGAGCGTTTGGAGATGTCTGTACCTATGCAAGAGGACCAAGCTGGTGTCTTCAAGCACTTGATTCTCAGTTTTGCTTTATGGAAGCGAAAAACCTGGGACGATATTCAGTGCCTTGGAGTCTCGCCTTGATGCCTTTGTACAAGCTCCCTTCGCGGATCATGGGGTACAGGGTTCGGAGGACCACGTGTCCAACCGGCCGGTTACACGTGAGACTGGCATGGGACCTGTTACCCTGTTACTGCATAATCAGGGATGCCAACTCAGGCTTTATGGACCAACCTAGCTCGCCTCCCTATGGACGACCCTGCCCACCAGTTGTCCTCTGAGAGAAAACATGGGGGGAGGAGACCTGTGGGGGACGTCCTAGGGAGATCATGGCTTCGGGCAGCTCGACCGAGACCTGTACGACGAGGAACTAGAGAATGGGACGTTGCTGCCTGCCTGGAGGACTCGCCTCGAAGGGACCCTCGTGGATGGAATCGGAAGGGTGGATGCGCCATGCGACACCGTTCGGCGTATGCCCCTTGGATGATGAGGATGATGCTGTTACACACACAACACACACCACCCAAACAAACACACCCACACACACACACACCAAACACAACACACACACACACCACACACACACCAACACACACACACAAACACACACACACACACACAAACATTACACATACGTATATAGATGTATAATATATAGATATTACTACATCAGATAGATATTTAGATGAGTAAAGTATATATATATAATATATATAATATTAATATATATATAGAGAGATAATATATAGTTATATATATATATAATAACATATATATTGTATATATATTATATCTATACTATTGATAAAATATATTGATAGCTAAATAAAATAAATATGTATATGTGAAAATATAATATACAAAAATAGTAATATATTATATATATATATATATATATATATATATATATATATATATATATATTATATATATATTATATATATATAATAGATAATATAGATACTATATTGTATATTATTTATATATATATGGAATATTTCTTCTCTTCTACTCTCTCTCTCTCCCTATCTCTCTCTCTCTCTCGAGTCTCTCTCTCTCCTCTTCCTCTCTCTATATATGATACTATAATATATATATATAATTTAACTATATAATACATAAAATATCATAAACATATATACATATACATATGTATAAATATAACTATATATGTAAATTATATATATATATATATATATTATATATAATTCTATATTATATATATATTATATATATATATATATATATTATATATTATATATGATTATAATATATCGTACACACACATGTTCACACAATATACACACACACACGTTATGTGTGTGATTTTTATTACATATATTATATATATATTATATTATATATTATATAATATAGATTATATAATATACTAGTATATTATATCTATATCTAATATAATTATATATATAATCTATATATTTATACTTATTAATTATGTGGCTCCACACAACTGTTTCCCGGGCTGAAAAAAGGGCACGCCGTCTGTCACTGGCTCCTGAGTACACCCTATCACAGGAAGCAGCCACTTGCACTTCCACTCCTGAGCGTGGTCACTCAAAGGAACTCTTAGGTGAAACACATGTCCCCCTCGAGCAAAAGCCAGCGATCTTTACCCCTGTCACCGGGTTATGATAAACCTGACCACTTCCAGCCGCGGCAAGCAAAAAGCAGGACCGACCAGGATGCAGCCGATGAATTTAAGAAGGGAGGACATTCTCCATACTCGGCAGAAGGAGCTCAGCTTGCATCCAATCACATTGTAGCGGGAATAAAGCAAAAGCCAAGGCCAACTTTCATATCCGCCTTAAGTCACCCCAAACACACACACACACACACAACACACACACACACACACAACACACACACACAAAAACACACAACACACACCACACACACAACACAACACACAAACACACACAACACTCAACACACACACAAAACACCAACACACACACACACACACACACACACACACATATCGAATATATATATATATAATAATATATTATCTATATATATATGTATATAAACACACATATATATATATTATATATATATATATATAGATATAATATATAGTATATATATAATATATATTATATATTATATATGTATATATTGTATAGTATAAATATATACATACAAAAATAACATATACGATAAACATGTTTTACATATATCATATATAATATATATATATATATATATATTATATATATAATATATATATATACTATACATAAATAATATATATATATATATATATATAATATACATATATAATACTTAATATATATATAAATAAATAAAATATTTCCATATATTATTATATATATATATATTTATATATAATTATATATATATCTATTATAATATAAATACTTATATATTATATATATATATATATATATATTCTTCTTATTTTAACGGTAGGTTCATGTTGAGCCGCGTGGTCACAGCATGATACTTAATTGTAGTTTTCATGTTGTATGGCTCTGGAGGTGAGTACGTGGCTAGGGGTCCCCAGTTCCTTTCCACGGTGGAGTGCCGATGGTACCTTTTGGTAATAATTCTTCTCTATGTATCCGGGCTTTGGGACCAGCACTTGACTTGGGCTGGCCTTGGACACCCAGGTGGCTAGGTAGGCAAATCAAGGTGAAGCCTTTGCCCAAGGGAACAAACGCGGCGGTCGGTGACTCGAACCCTCGAATTCAGATGCCGTCGTTGGACAGTCTTGAGTCGACGCTCTAAAACCATTTCGGCCACCGCGGACTTATATAGAGATATGGATATTAGAGAATTATAATAGAGAGAGGAGTATGAGAGGAGGAGGAGAGAGAGAGAGCTGATAGTAGATAGAAGAGACGAGATAGATAGAGGGAGAGAGAGAGAGAAGTGAAGGAAAAAAAAAAAAAAAAAAAAAAAAAAGAAAGAAAAAAAAAGAAAGTTAAAAGAGACAAAAACGATGGACGAGAGATAGATAGAGATAGGTAGTAGAGATATTGAGTAGATAGAGAGGAAGAAGAGATAGATGAGAGAGGGGGAGGGCACACACACACAACACACAACACAAACAGATAATATATTACTAGATATATATATTATATTATATTATATATACTATGTAGATGTATTATGATATATAGATCTATAGATATAGAGAGATATAGATGATATAATATGAGATATGATATACATATTATATATATCATGAACATCTGTCTAATCTATAGATAGATGATTATATAAAACCGTCGTTAGAGGTATCATAAATTATATAGCATATTTATAGATAAGAATATATAGCTTGAGATATTGATAAATACATATAGAATATTAGATAAGATATATATATATATATATATATATATTTTAGAGTATTAGAGAGAGAGAGGTGGGGGGGGGTGTGGGGTGTGTGTGGGGTGTATGTGTGTGTGGTGGGTGGGGGGAGAGGTTGCGTATATTTAGAGTGGTATATGGATATAGACTAGGCCATTGTACATATAAATATGTTGTATTAGATATCTAGATATATATATATAGCTATTATATAGATTAGTAGATAGATATATATGAGATAGAGATAGATAGAGATGTGAGAGATAGAGAGGATAGATAGAGAGATAGAATAGAGAGAGAGAGATAGAGAGATAAAAGAGATAGAGAAATAAAGTAAAGTATGGATAATGGAGATAGTTTTGATATATGTATAGAGAGGATATATAGATAATGATATATTTACTTACGATAATTATATTATAGATTGATATGATATATAGATATTTATATAGGGGTGTGTGTGGGTGTGTGTGTAGATATGTATATATTTAGGTGAGCGTTATACAGGAAGACAAGTAGAAGATATATAGAGAGATATAGAGATATATAGATAGAGAGAGAGTGAGTAGTAATAGTTATAGAGAACGAGCATAATATTACACACACCACACTTACAATAGACAGGGTGCTATCTGGTCTCTCCGACCGTCTCCTCTCGCTCTTAGATCTTTCTATCTCTCCTCTCTCTCTCTCTGTCTCTCTCTCTCTGTCTCTTCTATCTCTCTCTTCTCTCTCTCCTCTCTCCTCGTCTTTCTCTGTCTCCTTTAAATATATATATATATATATATATACTATTAATTATTATATATATATATTAATATATAATATACACACATTATACGCAATATAAATATATACTAATATATATAGAATCTACTATTATATATAGATACATATATACATATATATATACGATAAGGGTTATATATATATAATATATAATTAGATATATTTTAAATACATATAATACCGTAATATATATACAGTCATACATATACACACACACACACACAACACACACACACACACACACACACCACACACACATATAGAGAGATATATATTTTATATATATATACTTATTACTATACATATATTATATATATATAAATATGAGTATATATAGATATATACTATATAATATATATGATTATACATAATATATATACACACACCATATTTTTCTATATACTATTATATAGTATAGTATAGAGAGGATATTACTATATTAGATATATAATATATATATAGATACCATATATAATATTTTTAGTACACACAAAACACGCGCACACCACACACACTCACACACACACACACACTATATATGTATGTATGTATATTATACAAAAAAACATGAAATATATAAAGATACACATACACACACCCCAACCCCACACACACACACACACACAAAACACCCACCCACACACACACAACACACACAACACACACACACACACACAAACATAGATATATTCTATATTTATCTATAACTATATATATATTATTGTATAATAGTACTATTATTATATATATATATATATATATATATTATAATATATTATATATTTTCTATATATATAGCTGTTGCTATTGTCCCAGTGTGTTTAGAGGCAATGGACTCCCGCGTTCATTTCCCCGCCGTGGTTAGTCCTAAAAAAAGCCTGCACTCTGATGCCTGGCTCGAGCCCGAGAAAAACGACATATCGCATTCAGAAGTCAAACGCAAAGTGTCGTAGGGGAAGTCGCCCGCCGGCGGCACAAACCGCGGTTGGTAGGAAGGGCATCCAATCAGGCAAGGATGGCACTGCCCATAAACCTCTTAATAGTGCATTGAGAGAGGGCCTATGCAGTGCAGTGGACTGATGGTTTGAAAAAAAAAAAAATTATACAATATAAACATTCTATATAAAATAATAAGATAGAGGGACATAGATATACATACGTAGAATGTTTATACATGTTATTATATATTACATATATATACATGCACTAATATATTACATTTATTATACAAGCATATTATATACATTACATATACATGCAATACTATATTTCATAATATATATACAGCATAATATCTATGGTACTAATTATATCTATTATCTTATTACTATATATATATATATATATATATATAAATTATATATATTATATA
Organism: Penaeus monodon; assembly: GCF_015228065.2. Classification (NCBI taxonomy): domain Eukaryota; kingdom Metazoa; phylum Arthropoda; class Malacostraca; order Decapoda; family Penaeidae; genus Penaeus; species Penaeus monodon. Next base: position 35,878,045 of record NC_051395.1, on the reverse strand, counting down.
TAATATTATAATAAAGTTAAATATACTGTATAGTATAGGGCATATATTATATATATATAGCCTATATATATATATATTATGATATCGATTATAATATATATATATTATATATATATAATCAATAAACATAATATTACATTCTATTTATACTGTTAAAATATATATAATATATATATTATATATATATTTATAAAAAAATATATATACTACATTATATCTATATATCTATTATGTCTATACATATACACATTTGCCTAATCTATATCTTATATCTATTAATTATGGTAATATGTGTGTGTGTGTGCGGCCTCCAGGGATCCTTCGTCTACCCCCTCCCCCCCACTGTTCCTCTATCTATCCCCATGGAGGCCTGATCCTCCTCTCTCTCTTGCTTATCCTTATCTTCTTCTCTCTCCTCTATCTCTTCTCTCTCTCTTTCTCATCTCATCTATACTCTCTATATATCAACCTTGCTGCTCATGCTCATCATCTTTCTCTCTCTCAATCACTCACTAACCCTCCTTGCTTCTCCTTTTCTCTCCTATTGTCTTGTCTATGTCTCTATAGTCTGTGCTCTGTCATCTATCATCTTGTCTCTCCTATATACTCTCTCTCAAACACTTGCGATCTTCCTCCTCCTCCCCTCTCTCCCACTCACTCATCTTTGACTTCTCCTCTTATCTCTCTTCTTCTCTCCTCTTCTTCTCTATACTATCTCTCTCTCTCTCCGGTTAATGTTTAACGAGGCGATGCACGGAGATAGAGAAAAATGGAATGCTATCTTTAAATAGGAGCCTAAAAAATATTAGTAGGAAAGCAATATAGGTAAAATCTGCAGCGGCCTTATCACTACTGGGAAAATGACGAAAATAGGCCCTGCCTAGGCCCCACCATGTTCCCTTGCGAAGATCAAGACAAATGTGATGCTAATTCATACTGCATCTAGCAAGTACTCCATGTATTAACTACGCCCTTGTGAGAACGAATATTTTGTTTTTTTAATTATAGTGTCTGTTTGCCGAATTCATTATTTAAGGGATTTTTTTTTATACTTTTATTATACGTTTTTACACGATGTGGTAGTTATGTAAAACTATTTTTTTAAATAGCATGCGCATGCGGCGTCGTTTTACCACCGGGGAAGATTTACAGGACTGCGCGACAGCCATTACGTCTAGAAAACGCCAGTGAGAAATATTTCATTTTATCGTTTGTGTCGATTACGGGTCATTTTTGAAGCCATATAGTGTAGATATACAGAACAAATAGACATGTACTATAATCTAAGACATGACTCTGAGCCCAATTAAGTGACCAAAATTACAAAAAAAAGTGATTAGAAACCAACGAATTTTGACCATAGAAGTAAGTGAGAAAAGTTAGGGTTGTTCGCTACATACCTTTGCTGTGGTTATATCTGGGTCAGGAGAGGCGTAATATTATACGCGGTGGTCACGGGGGGCATATCCCCTCGGCTAGGCGATACAATCACCAGGGGGTCCAGAGGAACGAGCCACCTGGTAGGGTAATATATAGATCGTTAAAGGCGAAGGTTAAGAGGGTTTATTGGGTAAGACGGGATTGTACGATTACCATCTTGGGGATGTGGATTATGTGAACCCCGGTAGATCTGTAACGAACGGGTTTTTTTAGTCCGTAGATTGTAGATAGTTTAATCCCTTTAGTGACACCATGGATAAACTGCACAGGAGTGGGCAAGATGGTGTAATTTGATGCATGGTCTATACACAATAATAGTATTACATTTCAATTTTAGGCTATAAAATTATTATGATACGTACTATAATCAATTAAAAGAAAGGAAACAATTACACAGTCGTTATATAAATCATCGACACGCCGGAGTACAGCTTTGGCGTGCAGAGGCATTGTACATTGATATGCAGGTCATGGTACATTCCAAATTTAGGGATAAAAGTACGATATATTCTAAGGACATCAGAGGAATAAGAAATATACTTATTTCTTGTACCTTATTCCTAGGTGGTTGACACTCTGAGAATAAATGTACAAGTGTTCGCTTACCTTCTCAAATTACACAGGTGTACACTTAGTGTCGACGACAGAAAAAATGTACTGAGCTGCCACATACGATCACATCCAAGCATGATTTATTGTGGTCACAAGATCCAAGT